>NC_071259.1:13039363-13339363 GCF_023375685.1 Ictalurus furcatus | reverse complement strand
CCCTCCTGTTTCCTCTCCCCTTTTCGTTCTCTCAGAGGCGATGCTTCATTTTCATTCTCTTCCTGCCGTAAGCACTTGATAGATGCCCACTAATACTGGAAATTCTGGCTCATATGTGAACTTTGTGAACTGGAACATTAAAAGTATGGGGAGCCCCATAAAGAGATCTAGGGTATTTGCTCATCTGAAACGGCTCAATGCGGACATAGTGTTTCTACAATAAACTCATATGTGCACCACAGACCAGGTTTGGCTTAAATGTCCATGGATTTCTGAGGTGTTTCACTTTAATTTCAACTCTAAGGCCAGGGGAGTTGCCATTTTAATTGGTAAGTCAATTCACTTTTCATCTTCCGAAGTAATATCAGATGAAAATGGCAGATACTTAATAATTTCAGGTAAATTGTTGCATGTCCCTGTATTATTAGTTAATATTTACGCCCCAAATTTTGATGACCCACACTTCATGAATAAGCTCTTTGAGCGCCTCCCTTCATTACATAACACTCTCCTTATATTTGGAGGAGATATGAATTGCGTTGTTGATCCTAGGTTAGACCGCTCTACTCCCAAGACCATGACACCCTCATTAATGTGAAGTACGCTTTCTGATTTCATGGCCAAGAATGGTTGCATTGATCCTTGGAGATTCTATAATCCCAGTATCAAGGAATATTCTTTCTTTTCGCAGGTGCATAAGTCCTTCTCTAGAATTGATTATTTTTTCATCGATGCCAAACTTATCTCCAAAGTGTCGATGGTTAAATATCATCCTATTGTGATTTCTGACCATGCCCCGCTTTCTTTGGATATTCAGCTTCCCCCCTAACCTCGATATCCAACACCATGGAGGTTTAATACTCTGCTTCTGTCAGACAACAAATTTAATACATTTATTGCAGCTTCAATTGACGATTTTATTGAAATCAATCAGAACGAGATTGAACCTATTTCCTGTTCCCTGCTGTGGGAGTCACTAAAAGCATACTTGCGGGGCCAAATAATTTCCTACTCCGCACATTTAAACAAAACGTGTACGGCCAAACTTCAAGAGCTATCGAGTAAAATTGACGAAATAGATAGACAATTGGTCACTGCCCCTCTTCTGCTTTACTTAAAGATCGGGTTGAATTACAGGCTGAATTTGACCTTATTACAACTGCCGATGCAGAGCACCTTCTACTACGTTCACGCTCCGCATATTATGAACATGGTGATAAGCCGAGCCGACTCTTGGCCCACCAATTGCGACGTCAGGCAGCTTTGCGCATAATCCCTCTAATAAAAGATTCATCTGGCATACTCCACACAGACCATACCATTAACTCTGTCTTCTGCTCATTCTATTCCTCTCTGTATATGTCTGAATTTCCATCTGGGACTTCTGATATGAATACTTTTTTAAGCAGTCTCAACTTCCCTACCATTATCCCAGATGTTGCTAAAGATCTTGACTCTCCATTAACCTTAGAGGAAATCAACCTAACCATAAATAGCATGCAAAACAATAAAGCTCCTGGCCCTGATGGATTCCCAGTAGAATTTTCCAAAAGATTTAAATCTAAACTGTCCCCTTTATTGCACTCTGTATATAAGGAATCTCTGCAGGATGGCTCTCTTCCTCCTACTTTGCGACAAGCCTCTATAAATCTGCTTTTAAAAAAAGACAAAGATCCGAATCTCTGCAGCTCTTACAGACCCCTCTCTTTGATAAATGTGGATGCTAAGATTCTTGCTAAGGCTTTGGCTAGTCGCTTGGAAAGAATTCTTCCTGTCATAGTTTCAGAAGAACAAACTGGATTTATAAAGGGGCATCAGTTATTTTACAGTGTCTGCACCCTTTTCAACATTATCTACTCCAAACGCTCTACTACAACCTCCGAAGTGGTAATCTCAGTCGATGCTGAAAAAGCGTTCAACAGGGTTGAATGGGACTACCTGCTTACAGTATTACATAAATTTGGATTGGGTGATGGATTTATCTCTTGGATACACCTTCTGTACACATCCCCACAAGCTAGTATCTCCACCAATGGTATTCAATCAACTTATTTTACTTCATCCCGTGGCACTCGACAGGGCTGTCCCTTGTCTCCTTTACTTTTTGCATTAGCTATAGAGCCCTTGTCGATTTATCTGAGGTCCGCCCTCTCTTTCACTGGGATATCACGTTTGGGAATGGAATTTAAACTATCTCTTTATGCGGATGATTTATTACTGTATGTTTCCAACCCAAGTCACTCTTTACCTGGAATTCTCTCCTTTCTCCAGAGATTTGGTTCATTTTCAGGTTATAAAGTTTGTTATAAATTGTTATAAATCAATCTGATATCCCCTTCAGAATGAGCCTTTCTGGCTTTAAGTATTTAGGAATTAATATAACCAGAACTCTGACTTCACTTTTCTCTGATAACTTCTCCCCGTTGATGTCTAAAATCAAAACTGACCTTCAGTGATGGAGGTCTTTACCTCTGTCGCTTATAGGAAGGATTAACACGGTAAAAATGAATATCCTGCCTAAGTTCCTCTTTTTATTCCAATGTCTCCCTCTATTCTTATCAAAGCGTTTTTTAAAGATTATTGATCAGGACATTTCTAGCTTTTTATGGTGTGGAAAGACACCCAGAATAAGTTAGTCAATGCTTCAGAGATGTAAGCTCAATGCTGGCCTTTCTCTCCCAAATTTCCAGCTGTATTACTGGGCATCACATATTCATAAAATCTTATTTTGGTTGAGACCAGCACATTCCCCATGGTGTAGGTTAGAGGTACATTCATGTGGCTCATTCTCTCCAATGGCTCTGCTTACCTCATCTACTTCTACCAACTTCTCTGGCTTTACAGATAACTCTGTGGTTAGCTCAACTCTAAAAATCTGGTACCAGTTCAGGAAGAATTTTAAATTTGTTTCCGTGTCTGCCTTAGCTCCGTTACTGAAAAATCACTCTCTCTCAAAACCTTCAAAGATCTCTATAAGGACGGGGCTTTTCGTAGCTTTGCAGATCTCTCGAGTGAATTTCAGCTTCCACCATCCCATCTTTTTCGCTATTTCCAAGTTAGACACTGCGCAAAATCACTGTTTCCTACTTTTCCCTCCCCATCCCCAAATCAACTATGGGATGATTTTCTCTCTTCTGACCCTCTTCAGAAATCTCTTATATCTAAAATTTATAATAAACTTTTGTCCTACGGCAGCTCACCTATCACTAAAATCAAGGTTGCTTGGGAGGGCGAATTGGGGTTGACCTTACATGAAGCCTGGTGGGACGTTGCCCTTAACAAGATCCACTCAAGTTCATCTTGTGCTCGTCTCTCTTTGATACAGTTCAAGGTATTGCACAGGATTCATTTCTCCAAAACACATCTGTCACAGATTTATCCCACTGTCATTGACAGATGTGATAAATGTCATGCCTCTCCCTGCAACCTAACTCACATGTTCTACTCCTGCTCATTGTTATTCTCCTTCTGGCAGAAGTATTTCGATAGCATCTCAAAAATACTGTCCATTACTGTTAAACCCTCTCCCCATTTTGCCTTATTTCGGTATCCGGAGGATTATAACAGGTACAACTCGAACCAATTAGATCTCTTGGCGTTCACTTCCTTGTTAGTAAGACGGCGCCTTCTTTTCCATTGGAAATTCACAAAGCCTCCCTCCAGCACTCAGTGGCTCAGGGATGTAATGTCTTTTCTAAAATTGGAAAAGATTAGGTACTCTCTGGGTACCAACTCTGACAAGTTTTACAGGAAGTGGCAGCCTTTCTTAACCTTCTTCAAATCTCTGCCATCTTTGCCTTCTGATTGAGCCCCCCCCCCCCCCCATTTTATTTATTTAAATTTTATTTAGTTTATTAATTTATTTTAATTTTTATTTAGTCATTTAATTTTATTTTTATTATTATTTTCTTTGTGTTTTTATTGGGTATGTACGAACGTATGAATGTGTGTTCTAATCTGTACAAAAAATGGCTCCCGATTTGTTGATTCACTGAGATATACAAAATAATCTCTGTAACTTTTTTCTCCTTTTATAAATGTGGTTCTCAGTGTACTGAACTTTGTTTGTTTTTTTCCAACGTGCCATGTCTTTCAATAAAAATATATATTTTTTAAAATACTGTGCCTCTTGTGCTTCTTAATAAATACTCTCTTTACTTATTTATTCCTCGAAACGGACTCTTTCCATTAGCAAATATTTTTTACCATTATTATCTCTCTCTCTATATATATACACCCGTCGGTATATATCTTAGTTTTGAAGCTGTGATCTAAGAAACACCAATCTCTCTGCCATCGCAGAGGCGAAGTTCCTCAAACTTCTTATAAGAAATCGCCTCCATGTAATACTTCTCTCAATGTAATATGCGCATTTCTTATATCAATGACTCCCTTTCATACAGACAGCAATACACAATGACTTTATAAAAGTCTAATTTACCTTAAGGCTGTTTCTTGATGATTCCTACCAGTCAGTGGTAAGGCTGAATCGGTCTTTCGCTAAGCATAACAAAGGGCAAACCGCCTGCGTGTCAACACGGACTTTCAGGGTGAAACTTTTCCACGAACGTCCTCCGGTTTGCTTGTTGTCCAGAAAAGCTGAAAAGACTCGCACAGCCCACCCAAGGATGCCAAATTGTCGTGGAAATTAGACAACACTCGTAGACTCGTCCTCTGATGGTAAAAAGGTTTATTACAGAAAGATGGTTAATACAGGATAGAATAAAGCAGGATAGAATAATGAGAGCGCTCTGAAGCCCTTGTACTAAACCACTACTATATATATGAAATGCAGAGCATGACATAATTCTGTGTACCGATAAGAAGCAGTTTGAGGCAGTTCAAACAGGCTTTGTTTTAGGATCTTGGAAGATGTGCAGACAAACCTTGAACAGAAGAATATGTTTGTGTCTCTATAAGCAGATAAACATTCTATACTGATCTCAGTGACATGACATGGCCTTCTTAGGCGTTATCCTCAGATGAACATGAACAAGAACAAACTTATTACAAAGTAAAAATGAGTAATTTCCCTCACACTTTACATAAATTCTAATGCATTAGCAGCGCAGTATCTGGAAGTTGTGCCTTGCCACAACACATCAGCACGCAGTGTTGCAGAGGCACTCTTCAAAATGATCTTCCCGAGTTGGAATCCCAAAAGAGATTGTGACTGATCAAGGCACCAGGTTTATGTCACTGTGACTACTCTAGGCTGCGGCGGGCAGAACACAGATACACAGGAGGCAGGAGTGGGGAAGAAAGTGCTCTTTTATTTTAGGAAATGGGAGAACGTGGAAGGTGAGGGAGTGAGGAATTGAGATGCAGTCGGTGGTCATCACGGTCTTCCCGGCATGGGGAGAGGCAAGCAAGCTGGAGCAGTGTTTATATATTTATATATATATATATATATATATATATATATATATATATATATATATACACACACACAAACACAGTACTGTGCAAAAGTTTTTGGCACCCTATTTTTTTAGTGCAAACTTTGTTGTAGATTTTTTATTTTCTGACTTCTACATTATCATTATCATTAACATTTTTCTTGCACAAAATGAAATGTTACAGAAAAATGTTTGCATGTCATTAAAGAAAGCAGAATATTACCTAAGAGACCACTTTTCAGACATAAAACACAATGAAAGCTGGTGGGTTTTGCTGTCAAAGTCTCCAGAAGAATTGTGGCTGGTTCTGCAAAATGCTCAATAAAACTTATCAGCTAATTTCCTTATAAAACTGCACAAATTGTACCGGAGACTACTATTTATTTATTTATTTATTTATTTATTTATTTAGTCACACCAAATATTGACTTTGTTTAATTTACTATTGTTTCCTGCTCAGGGCGCATGGTGGCTTAGGTGGTTAGCACGTTCGCCTCACACCGCCAGGGTCGAGGTTCGATTCCCCCGGCTCTGTGTGTGCGGAGTTTGCATGTTCTCCCCGTGCTGCGGGGGTTTCCTCCAGGTACTCCGGTTTCCTCCCCAAGTCTAAAGACATGCATGGTAGGCTGATTGGCGTGTCTAAAGTGTCCGTAGTGTATGAATGTGTGTGATTGTGTGCCCTGCGATGGACTGGCACCCTGTCCAGGGTGTACCCCGCCTTGTGCCCGATGCTCCCTGGGATAGGCTCCAGGTTCCCCCGCGACCACGAAAAGGAGTAAGCGGTTGAAGATGGATGGATGGATGTTTCCTGGTCTTTACAGTAGGAAAAGAGGAAAGCTCAGAACTTCAGCCAGGAGACCAGGTACTGGTCCTTTTACCAGGCCCAGGCTGTTTTATCTATGCAAAATTTTTTGGCCATTACATATTAGATAGGAAACCAAGTGACTGATTATGTTATTCAAACTCTGATGCTATTGTTAGCAGGATTTCCATTCCTTATTTGGTGATTTTCCCTCTCAAACCAATGTTCTACAGCATGATATACAGGTAACCGTAAATAAGGCTCTTAAACAGCAAGCAGTTGACTATTTGTTTAGCAAATATGGTTTAGCAAATCTGATTCCACATGTACTGACTGTTCTGTACTGACTACTGTCAGGTGAATGCGGTTCCAGTTTCTGATTCTTTCCCTTTGCCAATAATAGCTCCTTAAGGTCTATTGGTAGGTTCCACTAACTCCCTGTGCTTCAAAAATTTCAGCATTTGTTACACCAGAAATCCTGCAATAGATAGTAATCCTATTTGACTTGAAAAATGCTCCAGCTACTTTTAAGAGATTGATCAGCATAGTTTTGGCTGATAATTGAAGTGCATGACTTGGTGGTTTATTCTTTGGACCAGCCCAGCCATCTGGATTCCTTGTCCTTGTCTTTGAGAGGCTTTGAGAAAAAAAATCCTAGCAAACCATAAACCTAGCAAAATATGAATTTGCTGAAGCTACAATAACATATCTTAGTAAACAAGTAGGGCAAGGGCAGGTATGTCCTGTGGAAGAAAAGGTCCTGGACATTAAAAATTTCCCAATTCCTTCTACTGGGTGAAAGCTGAAATGATTCCTTGGTATGGACAGTATCATATTTTTTATTAAGTTGTAAAGTAAATGATTTCTTACATTTGGATTATTAAAATAAATATGTGACTAAAATCTGTCTCTAAGTCTTGTCTTTAGTGGCAACATATGTGGAATTTTTGCAAATTTATGTGCCATTATTAATAAAATGGATACTTCAAAACATGTATCAAACAATAAACAACAGCAACAATTATAATCTTTGACAAAAGTACTTATGTTAATGTATTTTATAATGTTTAATTATATATATTCACAAAATATGTCAGACGTCAGTGATACCAGCAGTTGGCCACATCCAGAAAAAATTAATGGATGTCTATGGCCCTCTGCTGGAAATATATGATCATAACATTTTTTTTCTAAAGCTGTAATTCCTGCAGGTTTTTCTGTAACCAACAGATGGCAGTATTCTGTCCGTAACACCCAGATCTATATCTAGAAATAAAACAAATTGAATGTATGGCATCAATAAAGTGATTTTTTTTTTCATAAAAATTTAATATTTCATAAGCAAATTAATAGTGTAGTTGAGTAATTTTGCATTAAATAAGTAAAAAAAAAAACACACATTTCCCAAAAACACAGCATAAACTTATAGTTGAGAAGTGAAAAAAAGATATATCATTTGTATAATTAATAATTTATATTTTTATACAATCGCTCTTTAAATGTGTGGGGTCATACCAACCCCCAATACCATGAGTGTGATTTGAATTAAGGGGAATAGAAGGTTAATGCAGTTTGTTAGAGCCATATAAGGATTTAGTGAAGTTTTAATATTTAAGATTTGTAATTAATCTAAGTTACTATTATTTATTGATTAGATGGTATTCTGTGTTTGATTTGCTAGGAAAAGTGTTTAACGCAACATCGCATGTCTAATTTGATTAACCATTTTTGAATAATGGACTGAAGTGAAAAAAGAAGGTTGGCCCTAGACAGTCTTTTGACCATATTCACCATAATCATTGTGTTTGTTGGAATTATGTTTCAGTTTGAAAACTTGCTGTACATAGTTCTATGCTTGATGTCTGAATTATTTTACTTTGTGACAAACGGAAAGTAAAGACCTTATATATACAAGTTCACAGTGTCATACGTCCACTGTGAGCAACCACCCTAAGGAAATGGCAGAGTTAGCAATAGGTTAAACCACTGTTACACAGTTTTTGCAAGAATGTTTGGCAGTGGTGGCTACACTTACATCCCTATCTAGTACTTCCATGTCATTTTGTGGAGTCTTGCCAGCATGCAATTGAAAGTGTCAAGGCTTTGATTTTTAATGCTACTGTACTTGCAGCCCCAAACTTTTCGAAACCTTTTAAGCTAGAGGACGATGCTAGTGTCCTTGGTACAGGGGCTGTACTGATCCAAGAGGACAACACAGGAATAGATCATCCAGTATGTTATGTGTCCTGCAAGTTTAATAAACATTAGGTAAAGTACTTGATATGTTCCACGTAGGCATGCTCTCTGTTCTCCATGATAGCCTGTACAGGAGAAAGGATGTACATATATGGTCATTTTCCTCTCCTTCAGGTGCTGTGCGTATGAGTGCTTTTATTACCGCCCACCTTCCCAAGTGCTACATCTTCTTATCTGAGTACACAGAAGTCCCTGTCCCTGTTCTGACACAATAAGCCCTCTGCTCCTGGTTAAGTCAAGCAATCTAACTGTCATACCTGTGGGATAATCTAGTGAAACTACATAACAATGTCTTATTTGGTTTGAACCCTGAATACTGTTTCTGCCCATGGGGGGCATTGAGGGGATGAGAATAAATGCTATTGAGTGTGTTGACAGCAGTTTGTGTGCTGTTTACCCCCGCAACAAAACGAGAGAACACGACATGGTGTCAGAAATGGAATACTCTAATAAGCTTGTGGAAGAAGTTTGTTTCGGGGCAGGTGAAGCTTTTGAGTTGCGAAGTCGCAAAGTCTTGGAACAAGTGGCAGGAGGACAACACGCTCCAGGTGATGCCGGGGAGAGAGAGCCGCCCGTGTTGGGCCCGTGTGCTATGCTCAGCATCCGGCCGCCTGAGCCACTTAACTTATCTAAACCTCATGAATGGGAAAGATGGATCCAATGGTTCGAACATTTCTGTCAGGCCAGTAATCTCCATACTTCCACGCATGCCAATCAAATAAACACACTCATGTACTGTATAGGCGATATGAAGCAGATGACATTTTGAAGGGGCTAAATTTGGTGAATGAAAACATGGAATGATACGACGCAGTGAAGGAGGGTCACTACAAAAGAGCAGGTTTCAACATGAGAAAACAAGGGGAAAACGAACCAGTCGACTCCTTTGTGACTGCATGTACTCCTTGGCTAAGCACTGCAAATATGGGCCATTGCACGACAAACTCATCAGGGATAGGTTACTCATTGGTTTGAATGACATATGTCTGTCAGAGCGAATGCAGTTATATAAAGATCTCATCTTGGAAAAAGCCATTGATATGGCAAGACAGACTGAAGCAGTGAATCAGCAGCAGAGTAACCTGCATAGCGAATGTGTTAAAACATCTGGCTCTGTAGATAGAGTCATAAGCGAAAGCAAGTCACCTCAAAGAAGGCAGAGAGTCAAAACTGGTCATGGAGCAAAAAAAAAAAATTAAACAGTCACAGTCAAGATACCACAAGTATGGCAAAAAAACCCATCTCATCTGAAACAGCACTGCCCTGCAATTACGGTACTGTGTCATGCCTGTGGGAAAAGAGATCATTACCAAAAAGTGTGTCCTTCATCCAGAAAGGCAAATGAGATTCCAGAACAGGACCCTGGCCTATTTTTAGGCACTGTGATTGCTGAGGGGGACCCGTGGCTGATTGATATTAAAATAAAAGACTGTGAAGTACAGTTCAAAATCAACACAAGTGCCGATGTCACTGTTATACCAGACCATGTATTCCATGAGATATTCAAAGGTGGCAACAAACCAAAACTCCAGAGAGTGACTAAGCCTTTACTCGGGCCCGGATGCTCACTACTTAATGACTGAGCCCAGGAGCAGTTCCATTTTCCCTCGAAACTCCACGGCGCATTCCTCTTCCACTCATGCCAAAAGTTAAAAATGAACTACAATGCATGGAGCGGATGGGGGTCATAAGCAGGGTGGAAGATCCCACAGAGTGGTGTGCAGCACCATTGTGGTGCCTGAAATGTCCGGCGATCCACACATTTGCATTGACTTAACAAAGCACAATGAATCTGTGCAAAGAGAGAAATTCATTCTTCCCTCGGTTGAACAGACCCTTGGATTATTGGCGGGAGCAAACTAGATGCAAACATGAGATTTTGGCAAATTCCTCTAGCTGAACAGTCTGCCAAGCTGACCACCTTTATCACACCATTTGGGCGGTACTTTTTCAATCGTTTGTCCTTCAGTGTTACATCGGCACCTGAGCACTTCCAAAATTGTATGGTACCTGACGTCACTGAGGGCCTGTATGGTGTGGTCTGTCACATAGACGATGTGCTCGTGTGGGGGCGTTCTCAAGAGGAGCATGATGTGCACCTTCACGCAGTGCTCCACAAGATGGAAAATGCTGGGGTCACCCTCAACCTAGACAAATGTGTCTTGTTTTAGCATGTAGTTAAGTTTCTCTGCCACATTATCTCAGACACAGGGGTGCAAGCCAAGACCCAGCCAAGACAGCAGCGGTCCAGGAGATGCCAAAGCCAACAAATGTTAATGAGCTTGGGAGTTTTCTTTGCATGAGCAACCAGCATGGGCAACGCAGAATTCATTCTGCGTTGCCGGTTTATCTTTTTCTGGATGAAAAAGATAAACCCGTCAGAGATCTTCTGTCCAAGAAAAACTGATGGTTTTGGGGGAAGAACAAGTCAGAGCTGTTAAGAACTTGAAGGAAGACTTGTCATCCGCACCAATGCTGGCCTTGTACGATGCAAACAAGCCACTCAAAGTATCTGCGGACTTGGACATCGTATGGACTGGGAGCAGTCCTGCTGCAAAAAGAGGGTGATGATTGGAGACCTGTTGCCTACGTGTCATGGTCTCTTACTCTTTCTGAACAAAGATATGCACAGTTAGAAAAGGAGGCCCTGGGGCTGACCTGGGCAGGTGAGAAATTTTGTGACTTTTTGATTGGCCAACATTTTGAGATGGAAACTGATCACAAACCATTGTTGAGTCTCCTAAGTGGTCAGGAACTGGATGCCCTACCTCCCGTTTCCGGATGAGATTGATGCGCGACTCATACAAGATTTTTTATGCTCCAGGGAAGAGCTTATGGACTGCAGACACTCTGTCGCATGCTCCACCACCTGCTGTCAAAGAAAACATGAATCACAAGCTCATGGAAAGCACTAACATTTACGTGGACAGCATTGTGTAGCATCTCCCAGCAAGCCACTCATTCCTGGACAACCTGAGGGAGCACCTCAAATCAGACAGTATTTGCTCAAATGCCATGAAAATGTGCTAGGACGGGTGGCCTGGGTCCAGTTGTTGTGCAGGGACTGAGAAGCTTTACTGGTCTGAGTGAGCTTACCTATCTGTTCATGGCGGTCTTCTTCTAAAAGGTACAAGACTCATTATTCCCTCTGCATTGCGGAATGACGTCGTTGCCAAGTTGCACAAAGGGCATCAAGGAGTATTTAAATGCAGATAATGTACACAGCAAAGTGTGTGGTGGTTGGGACTTAGCCAGCAGTTGAACAAACTGGTCCTGAAATGCCATGCTTGCATTAAAGAACGCACCAATCACACTGAACCACTGATCCCATCAGATCTTCCTGAGAGGCCCTGGCAAAAGCTAGGGACAGATCTGTTTGTCCTGAAAGGAAAAACATACCTTTTAGTTGTAGATTATTATTCACGGTATGTTGAGGTGGCAAACCTTTCACTCACCAGCTCTGCAGATGGCACTACACACCTAAAATCTATCTTTGCATGCCATGGCATCCCAGAGACATTAGTGAGTGATAATTGATCACAATTCTCATCAAGCACTTTCTTGGATTTCACAGCAGGGTTCAAACATGTTACTAGTAGCCCAAAGCATCCACACAGCAATGGAGAAGCCGAGCGGGCCGTACAGACTGTAAAAAACCTACTCAAATAAGCGAAGGTTAACTTGTCTTACTGTCATACAGGTCAACTCCACTTCACAATGGGTACAGCCCAGCCCAGCTGCTCATGGGATGCCATCTTCATACTACGGTGTCAACCATCCCAAGACTAATGGACCCTATGTTACCTGATAGCACCACAATAAGTGTTCAAGAGAGAGAGAAAAGAAGTGCAGACATGAGATATTTCAACAAACGTCATTGAGTGTATGACCTGAGCAGACTCTCACCTGGCGATCAGGTGTGGATCATGGATCAAAAAGTTGTGGGGAAGAGAATGAATGCTAGGCCAGTGAGTGTGTCAAGAGGAATTTGTGTGCTGTTTACTCCTGCAATAAAACTAGAGAATACGACAATACCCTCACCCTCTTCCTTTCTCTTTTTCTGTATATATACTCTGTTTATATCAGCATTAAACTAAGAAGCTTTCACTGAACTCTGTGTCTGTGTGACTTCTTCCTGAGTTCAGTACTGAGATGGTAAACACCATCGTGGGTCCAAAAATTTAATTCTGAGGCCAGTATCAGCGAAATCTTAACAGTACTCCATGATTGAGAAGAAGGCTCTAGCCCTGTTATTAGACTTGCAGAAATTAAAAGTTTTTGTTGTTTCTAGCCTACTACCAGTTGTAGTATACACTGATCATAACCATCTTGTGTTTTTATCTCGCATGTATAACCAGAACCAGAGACTTATGAGATGGTCCCTCATTGTGCAAAAGTATATAAAAATGTGGTGGCTGACACACTTTGGTGGGCTGGGTAGTTTAGGTGTACCTAGGTATTTGCAAACATTTGC
This sequence comes from Ictalurus furcatus, assembly GCF_023375685.1. Classification (NCBI taxonomy): domain Eukaryota; kingdom Metazoa; phylum Chordata; class Actinopteri; order Siluriformes; family Ictaluridae; genus Ictalurus; species Ictalurus furcatus. Next base: position 13,326,432 of record NC_071259.1, on the reverse strand, counting down.
TTTTTTGGGGTGAGCGTTTTATGTGCATGGGCATTAGTGTGCACACATCTGTGTTTGTCTGCTTGCTGCCTTATTTTGCTTGCTCTCTTTCCCTTCCTCTGCAGCTCTTTGCCCAATTGGTGGATCATTATCGCTGGGTCAATCAATCATTTGGATGCGCCCAAATGATAGGGAGGAGCCCTATCTTTAAAGCAAGCATGGTGGCAATGGCAAGCCAGCCCTTTGGCTCTCTCTCTCTCTCTCTCTCTCTCTCTCTCTCTCACACACAGACACACACACACACACACACACAAACAAGCTGTTTAATGCTTTATTGCTATGCTTTCGTTTTCTCAGTGCATTTGTGCACTTCTGTGCTAAGTGTCTGGGCTTTGGTTTGTGCTAACTGGAAGATGAACAGGTCAGCAGGTGCGCGCACATACACACACCCTGACATAGGAATTTCTCTGTCTAGACACACTAGGTAACTGGGTGGGTACCTCCCCTTGTATTTTGTAGAGGCTTGAGATAGAGTAGTAGTTACTGTTATCTTGGCAGTTTGGTAAGAGGGTGAATACAGAGTAGGGTGTAGAAGCATATCTTATGTACTTTCCTTTGGTGCCATCTAGTTCTCTCCCTATGGGACCACCTGCTACATAAGTTATCCTTCAACTTTCCATGTGTTAAAGCTGTCTTAGAAGGTTTCTTCTATGTATGACTTGTCTGTATTGTAAATGCTGTAAGTTTATCCCAGTTCCAATGTCTCTTTGTTCTCCACCGACCCAACTTTTCATCATCTATATCCATCTCATGTTACTAGCCCTGTACTATTCCCCTAGGCTAGGGCCCAAACTTAACACATGAAAAGAAACACACACACCGTAACACACGCAAAGAAAATTCTTTTTGCAACTAATTCCTTGGTTTTCTCAAACAAAAAGCTCCAAAAACCATTTAGCTCTGCCCATGCTAATTTATGATAATTAGCATAATATTAAAATGTACTTTTGCAAACTAGTCTTAGGATTTTTGTTTATCTTCCCAAATTTGGTGCTATATTTTTCAGCAGATTGTGAATAATTATCAGAAACATATTGTTTGTAAACAATATGACACTTCTAAACAATATGACCACTACTTGCCAATCAATTCTATTGAACAGCTGTTACTCATGATTACTTCAGTGGATTTGCATCAAATTTGAAAGGCTTATACAAGACAATATTCTGAGATCATAAGCAAAGTTTGGGGCATGGTCATTCACAGGGATGGTGACAAAACTGTTTCTCAGGATCCATATGTTCCATTGAGCTGAAATTCAGTATCTATTTGCTCATCTGTAAGTGTAAAATGCCTTTTGGACCATTTGTCCACACCCACCTTCAGGGCAATGTTATGAGGAAGTGTGAAAAGTTTGCTGTTTAGATGTTTCTCAGGAACTAAAAGTCTTATTATCTTTTTTCTCCCCTCTGGGCAGATCAGACCACAACTTGATCTACCTTGTACCTGTGTACAAGCCTGTAGTCAAACAGCAGCCTGTCACCACCAAGTCCGTAAAGGTGTGGTACATGATGAGTGTATGTTAACTTCCGACCTTAATATTGACATGCCAACATGTACTGTGACATACTGAAGCAGAGCATGATAAGTATGCAGTATTCCAGCATGATAAAGACCCCAAACACACCTCCAAGATGACCACTGCCTTGCTAAAGAAGCTGAGGGTGAAGGTGATGGACTGGCCAAGCATGTCTCCTGACCTAAACCCTATTGAGCATCTGTGGGGCATCCTCAAACGGAAGGTGGAGGAGCACAAGGTCTCTAATAACCACCAGCTCTGTGATGTTGTAATGGAGTAGTGGAAGAGGACTCCAGTGGCAACCTGTGACGATCTGGTGAACTCTATGCCCAAGAGGGTTAAGGCAGTGTTTGAAAATAATAGTGGACACACAAAATATTGACACTTTGGGCCCAATTTGGACATTTTCACTTAGGGGTGTACTTACTTTCGTTGCCAGCGGTTTAGACATTAATGGCTGTGTGTTGAGTTATTTTGAGGGGACAGCAAATTTACACTGTTACACAAGCTGTACACTCACTACTTTACATTGTAGCAAAGTGTCATTTCTTCAGTGTTGTCACATGAAAAGTTATAATCAAATATTTACAAAAATGTGAGGGGTGTATACACATATATATACACACACACACACACACACACACATATATATATATATATATATATACATCTGAACCTTATCTGGGCTTTCAATGGAGGTGGATGCTACGGAGATCACCGGGACTTGAAGACAGTGAGAAATGCAGTGAGGTGACCAACGCGTGATTTCCCTTTGGTTCCATGAAATTTGGGGATTGTGATGTTCGAGCCAAGGGAGACTGAGAACCACTGGGTGTCGAGCCGTCACTATGACATGGAACGTGATCTTCTCCTGATGAAGGGCGCTGGTTCGGAGGTTAACAGGTTCGGTGCAGTGGGTGATTATGCCCTCTCCTATGGGGGCCCCATCAATGGCTTGGACTCGGCGGGGGGTGCAGAGAGGACGAACGGGGATATTATATTGGTGTACGGTCTCTTGACTAATGAAATTCCCCGCCGCTCCCGAGTCGATCAGTGCTTCTAAAACACAAGAAACCCGTGAGTAACCCACTATAACAGGCAATACGAAGGCAGACTGAACAGAGTGCTGGGTAATGGGTTCGGAACTCACCCCTGCCTGAAGTGGTCTGGCAGTTTTGGCTTCCCCTCGGGTAGAGCCCTGTTTGAGAGGGCATTGTGGCACGAAGTGGCCCCTCTCACCACAGTAGAAACAACGGTGTTCACGGCGCCGTCGTTCTCGTTCCTGCGTGCTCACCCGAGTCTGTCCCAGCTGCATGGGTTCACTAGAGTGCTCAGGTGTCAGTGCTTCCGCCTCACCGCGTCCGGGGCGGCGGCTACGTAGTAGACGATCCAGGCGGATAGCTACGCTGATGAGTGAGTCGAGGGTCAAAAGGTCATCGCGGCACGCCAGCTCCGTTAAGATGTCAGCATTTAATCCCCGGCGAAACATGGCTTTTAGAGCGGGTTGATTCCATCCGCTCCGGGCGGCAACAGTGCGAAATTCGAGGGCGTAATCCGCCACACTCCGTGATCCCTGCGCCATGGACAATAAGTCCTCCCCAGTCTCCCGGCCGTCTGGAGAGTGATCGAATACCGTGCGGAAGCGTGATGTCAGCTGCTCAAACGTGCTGATACGGTTCCCTTCCTGTTCCCATTCCGCGGTAGCCCAGAGGAGAGCTTTCCCGGTTAAAAGTTCCATGAAGTGGATGATCTTCTGACTCTCCGTCATGTCTGGGTACGTGGAAAAAAACAGGGAGCACTGGAGTAAAAAACCCCGGCAGCGTGCGGGATCTCCATCATACTTCTCCGGCGCTGGAGTGGGAGGGAAGCGTGGGGTCGGCACCGTAGCAGGCTGCGCGGCTTGATTTAACCGAGCTACCTGCTCAGTTAGGTAGGCGAGACGTTGATCATGTTCGCTAAGCATCCGGCCATGTCCCTCGATGGCGTTCGGCCAGCGATTTCCCGCTGCCTCCATTAATAGGCGAAGTATTCTGTCACCAACCTTGAGACGGTACGGAAGCAGGAGCGGGAGGCGGGTGAACAGAGTAGGATCGGGAAGTTCCGGAAGCGTAGTCATAGAATCAGCAAGGGTCAAGCGATCGGGCGAACAATACAAATGGGGATATCCAGAAAGCGTAGTCGAGACAAGAAGCGAGGGTCGAGGATTATAAGCAACAACGAACTAGATAAGCTTGGTAACGCAGCAAACTAAGCTACTGAGCGTATACTTCGCGTAGATTCTGGGTGGATGTCTTCACTAAGTACTAGTGTGTGTGTGTGTGTGATTGGTGCCAGGTGTGTCTGATCAGAACTCTGGGGATGGTGAGCGCATGCGTGCCTGAGAAGTGAGTATTGCATCTTGGGAATTTGAGTTCTGATCGGACCGAGCTGTGACAAGGGTCAGGAACCCAACAAATGTTTGAAGTATATTTCCATTGATATTTTACATTTTTCAATTGGAACAGGAACAGAAAATTGTTCAACCATGACTACCTGTATAAATATGAGGTAACAAGGGCTAAATTCCCTTAGTCATTCATACCAATGGGTACGATCAAGGAATGTAACTGTGCTGCATGGCAAAAGGTTGTTGAGATTCACAAAATCAAACGTGGCTATAAGAAAAGCACAACATTGGAAATGCCCATTTCCACCATCAGGGCAATAATTAAGAAGTTCCAGTTAACTGGTAATGTTATGTATCAACCTGGAATTGGACGTGTGTCTATATTGTCTCAACGCACTGTGAAGAGAATGGTTCGAATGCTTATTGTAGTGTCTCATAACAGCCTAAATTCTGATTTCTACTAGATCTCAGAAAAAAGTTACTCCACAATATTGTTAATACATGTATTTTGAATTTCAAAATGGAGTAAGGTTGGTTCTTGAACAGTTGGTGCCCTAGGTAAGCTTCACCTGCAAACATTTTTTCTTTTCCTATTCTGTCAACATATCTCAGGGGATACGTACACATCAAAATTGGCTCAATAACATTATGATCAACAGGTCAACTATTTTAATCAGAATTTCCATAATTAATGAGTTTATATTATTGTTTCACTAAAAAGGAATATGACTAATGTATACTTACCACATGCTCAGCATCTCCTGAATCTTGGGAAGCCATGATGTTTTCTGGTCAGGCTGAGTAAACAATCTCAGGTAACTTGAACCAAGTCATGTGACCCACATACTCAAAACCAAACAAACTTTGATAAATGTTTACTGCATTGGGTGAAAACATTTTACTCATCCCCCCTACAGGATATCAAAAAGAACATATCTCTGTGTTTATTTGTGCATATCTTTCTATTTCTTTATTAAATCCGTGAATTCAATTTAAGTTCATTGCAATTTACTTTGGCAACTCCTTCATTTTTAAAAATGCAAGGGAAATACACAGCTATTGTTACTCTTGAGGCTCTTACGATTGAGGATTAACACTTAGTTGCAATTCATTTGGCTTTGGGCTTTCTTACATATTTGTATGAAAGCTTTTCATTGTTTATTTTATATTCTCCTTTGGGTTATCCTGGAGGAAATGTTAAGTTTTCCTGTGCCTCTTAGTCTTATTAATCAGTCCCATCCTAGCACAAATGTGTTTGTTTGTTTGTTTGGATATGCCAAGTGTTTCTCTTTTAAGCATTCATATACTGAATGTTTTGTGTAATTGAAAATAACAGAAAATGTAACAGCTTAGACTTTAAATAGCAGTATAAACTGTGTGGAATTAAAATGTCCCAAATCAAATCGCACACACAACACACAAAACCGTTACCATAAGCCCTTAGCCTATGTAGCTGTGGTAACATTTCTCTCTGTTGTATATTGTCGTAGGGTGTATACTGTAGGAGTATATTATAGGAGGGTTGGCTGGACTGTTGCATACTTTAATAAAAAATTTAAAAACCTGCAAAATATGTTTGTCATTGTTTTAATTCACATTCTTCATTAAGTAAAACATTAAAAAATGAAATGGATCATTTTGACTTTTTAAATACCATAATAGGGCAATGTACCTGGGAGATACAACTAATAAAAAAACAAAATGTACAATATATCTAAAAATGTGTTACTTGCGTCCAACATGATTTTTGACTTTTCAGTTTTCACTTCTGCCTGTTTAAGGTTTTAAAAAAAATTAAATTGTAGCCAAATTTTAAAATAAATATTACTCATTATTTTTCAGTGTAATGCATCTGGATTATTAGTAAAATGTGTTACTTCTATATAATTTACATCTATATAATTTATTCATGATGGAATATGATTTGATATAGCTGGTATTACTTGAAATAAACTCTTTATATAATTATGCTAAAATAACTAAAAAAACAATGAGTAAGTGTTACTAAGTATACACATGTATACAAATAATATTTGTGCAACCAACTGACATAAAAAGTTTATTACATTCTGAAAGCTGTTTGTTGTGCTCATGTAACTTCCACCTTCTAAACTGAATTTAGGAAGTAGAAGACAAAGTCATTTTAAAAGAATAACACTGCAAATGTGTCCTGGGCATGTGATGAAAAGAGTAATTTCACAATGTCCTATATGACCACATACACAACCTCTGGCTCTTCCTGACCTCCTAAAATCTTGACACGAGTACAACATTGAAAGCTTCTAAAAAGGCAAGGAGGCGCTATATTGTAGGAACTCAGCACAGCCTTGTGGCATGTTAGGCTATGACAGTGATGTTCCCTCCTCTTTATACAGGCATGGTTCCTCTCTTTAGCGCTCTCTCTCTCTCTCTCTCTCTCTCTCAAACACACACACACACACACACACACTCAGACAGCTTTTTTGTGTTTCTTTTCACTCACATGCACTGTAGCTGTTACATAGAGAGCAGTGAAAAAAATAAAGGACAATCAACATAAGGTAAGGTGTTGTGCCACAATGAACTATTACAGTTTTAATGCACCTTGATATAGATTGTACAGATTTCTGGAACTGTAATGGAGACTGAACCCCATTATTACAAAATACAGTCCTTCCATTTATGATAATGATGGTGGAAAGCACTGTCACTCCAAAATTGTTTGAATGTGATTGGTTCATTCTGAGCACAGTCACATTCCACATCATAAACGTGTGTGCACACTTATGCAACCAGGAGGTTATTATAAGCCACCCCCCCCCCCAGCCCCCCAAATTTTTTTTTTGCACAAAAAGCTGCATTTTAACAGGGGGGTGTAGACATTTTATATCCACTATACGGTGCCATGTTTTTAAATACTATGTGGCATGAGTTAGAGGTAAGCACATTAGCCTTGTTATAAAATGTTATAACAGTATAATCATCTGTTGTAACTAATATATGATCTGCCATACACTGTTCTCTGTGGATTTACAGTTTAATTTATTCATTTATATAAATAATGTAATTTAACAAATGCATTATTTACATAGATTTATTATATTTGTTTAATTTATTTAATTCATTCGCTGGTTTAATGAACTCAAATAATCTTTACACAAAACATTGCACTGGCTCTTCATAAATTAAAAAAAACAAACAAACAAACTATTGCACAAATTAAGGTTTATTCAAATTATTACATTTCAAAGTGATGTGTTATACACTGCTAGTCAAATGTTTTTGAACATATGGAATTTATTATATTGTAAAACAGTTTCCCATTATATAGTTCATTACTATATAATCACTATTATTTCCACAGACCAAACAAAATTATCCAGAATAGCAATTAAAGGAACCTAAATCTTTGTGGAACTTATTAACTGCTCACTGTCAGATCCTAAGGGGACTCTAAATGAGTGCTTTATTAAAGGCAGGAACACTTTATTCATTCAAAAAGGGTAAACCCATTAAAGACTCATAGTTAGTATTAACTGTAAAACATAAATATGTGGTGTGCTGCAATTGACTAATTAGATATTTTGGCCTTAAATGATATCTAGATTGTTCCAATAATATATATATTTTTTATTTTTCAATTTGGTAAACATATACTATTATTACTACTACTACTACTACTACTAATTATTATTATTATTATTAATATTATTATTATTATTATTATTATTATTATTATTATCATTTCACATATCTATGCATTTTTTAGATTTCAAAATTTTAGATTTTAGAAATTTTTATTGGAGTACAGTGAAATGGAAACACAAAGGGAAATATCAGAAGAAGCTTGCTTATTCATTATTTTATGTCCACTGATGAATTAATGAATACAAAGTAAAGACTCCTTAATGTTTGGGCTTTCTTACTTATTTGTATGAAAGTTTTTCCTTGTTTATTATATATTCTCCTTTGGTTTATCCCAGAGGAAATGTTAAGTTCTCCTGTGCCTCTTAGTCTTGTTAATCAGTCCCATCCAAGCACAAATGTGTTTGTTTGTTTGTTTGGATATGCCAATTGTTTCTCTATTAAGCATTCATATAGGCTACCAAACGTTTTGTGTAATTTAAAATAACATAAAAGGTAACAGCTTATACTTTAAATAGAAGTATAAAGTGTGTGGAATTAAAATGTCCCAAATCGCACACACAACACACAAAGCTGTTACCATATGCCCTTAGCCTATGTAGCTGTGGTTCCTCTCTGATGTATATCATTGTATGATGTATATTGTAGGAGTTTCAAGTGAAACATGACAAAAATGTACAACAATACATAAAAACAGTAGACGACATTTATACGTAGGGGCCTATGTTGCAACAATGATTGTCAAACGGTAGTCTGACTACTAGGCTGATTGCTTAAGACAAAGATATAAAAAATATGTTTTAAAATGTTGGATCAAATGAAACAAGACAAACGGAAACGCGTATAGAAAGGCGACAAACGTAATCTTTATTCCAGTTAAAAAAAAAAAAGTCATGGAAACCTGAAAACCATGAAGAGTGCAGGAAAAAGCGTCAGTGGCAGCAGCGTCTATGGATCTTGAGCGCGCCCGGCTTACAGACTAGTCTGCTACCATAGCAACTGCAGAGGAGCTCTGGGCAGAACCGCCTTCTTATCCCATGCATGTCACCGTAGCAACGACCAATCAGAAGTTGTTTTCTCTCGGAGCACTAGTACCACGGCGCTCACGTGGTTTATGAAAGTGGTCTATTGGACGTTTTAGCCATCACTCAGACGACGGAAACACGAGGATTGGTTCAAAGCGTTTTCTTTCCAATGTTATAAACATGTCCTCTGTTCTCCTAGCCTGCAAGCAAGGCTTGGTAGAAGCGACCATACTTTGCTATAGTCAAGAGAAACGAGGAGCTAGAGCTATTCGTTATCAGTTTAGCAGCTACCAGTGTAAAACTTCGGGTACGTCTTTTCTATATTTTATTGCAAATGTTCTCGTCATTCATGTTGTGAGGGCATCTTGATAGCACGGGAGCGCCACGCGCAAACTGGGACTTCATTGCATTTTTTTTTAAATGTTCTTGATCATTATCATCACTGGTATGATTAGTAGCATCTCGCATTTTGTTTTGGGTTTCTGGCGAGAAGTGACAAGAACCTAAACCCCTCCCCGGAAGGCGGAGCGTGCATTTGTGTCGATTTTTTGTGTCTTATTTTTTTTGTGCTCAGCTTCAGCTCTGAGCCGTCCACACAGAGAATAGGATTGGCACGTTGTCAATCGCTCACTACCGCTGCCATCAACCAGCATTAAGCACACACAGCCCAAGCGCTTGCCTCATAAATTTTAGCAAACAACTTTTTTTGTGCATCGCTTTATTACGCGTAATTATTTTTCTGGAGTTTCCCTGTTTTCTACCCACTCGTCACAACATCAGTATCAACAACAACAAAAACAACCAACAACAACAAACAAACAAACAAAAAACCTTTTTGAATTTGTATGTTTTAATATTATTGTTTTTTATTTTACTTGGCACATTTTAGGCTAGCCTACAATTATTGGTGCCTGTACTAATAATTTATTTTAATTTTAGAAGGTATTTTGGAAAATACGTCAAAAGGCAGCATTTTGGACTATTCTTCCTAATTTTTCTATGTATAGCCTATATTTTGGATTGTAGGTTCAGTTGACTATTTAACCCATTTGCTTACCGTCAGACTAAATTATATATTTTTGTTGTTTCTCTATCTTTGTCTCTCTTTTTGCATTTGAGAGTTGTGCGGTCTGAGCAGGTTTTCAAGAAGTTAACAAGAGATTATGTGAAGTAGACTGCTAAAAAATTAAGTAATCTCCAAGGAGCTTCAAGAGAAAAGACAAAGTCAATTTGGCATGCAGGTTCGGACTGTATTCCACGATCAACCATTGTCACCCGAATCCTGAAGTTTAAATAATAACGACGAAATACCACCACTGACTTTTTACCTAACGGAACTATTCGTCGCGGGATTGTACACGGTGAAAATTTTTTATTAATTTTTTTTTTTTTTTGCGGGAACCTCTTGGACTAGCAATTCTGCTGTATTGCTGACGGCAATTCATGCCGTTTACCTTTCCGCGAAATTGTTTTGCCCTGCACATTTCAGAGACGATATTACCCCGCAAAACGCTGCTCATGCTGTAGTCAAGTTGCTTTTTTTGTGCATGTGCTCATTCCCTTCTCCAGAAGCCCATTGATTGTGCTGCGGCGACGAGCTGATGGACGAGCAAGCCCGAATCATGCAGACTCTCGGCGGTGTCACTCTGGCTGGCCACACGGTACAGGGGGGCATGGCAGTTCCGCCTCCACATGGACACGATGGCTCCGACGGGGACGGAAGGAAGCAAGACATCGGCGACATTCTCCATCAAATCATGACCATAACAGACCAAAGTCTGGACGAAGCACAGGCAAAGTTGGTGCATTTATTTAAAATTGATAATCAATTCGGTTCTAAACCACTAGGCATTATTACATTGGCTTTGCACTACAAGCTGGACTGTTGCACAAATGAATATGTTAAAAACTTTAGTTTTTTTCTTTGACATTCTAAAACACACGAAAACTCTTGCATACTGAGCTGATCTCAATTCACCCATTTATAGGCTATGTTGCACTTTGCTCTCCTAAAGGTCGGCTACACAAATGCCTTCTTTGATAATAATTCTAATATAAATAACTATTAAACAGTAACTAACTAACAAACAGTATGCACGTTTGGTCCACATGTGCAGCTTAACAATAATAGGTATTATTATTATTATTATTATTATTATTATTATTATTATTATTCCTCTTATGAATATTTATTTGTTTATTTATTTATTTATTTATTTGCTTTTCATTAAAAGTTTCTCAATGACTATCCGCTTGGTATAGCCCTATCCTTGCACTTATGGTCAACCATTCCTGTTTATGTATTAGGCTATTATTGTTAAAATCACATAGAATTCCGTTTTACGAATAGACTGTGTGTGCATAATATCCGCGGCATCTTCTGATGTCATAGATTCAGTTCAGAAGTATCGCACATAAAAAAAGTAGAAAATCATTAAAATATAAGCATTATTCATTTTTCATTCCAACTGACCATATATCAATCTTGTATCTTCTTCCACACTAAAACAGAAAGCATGGTCTGAACTGCCACAGAATGAAGCCTGCCCTCTTCAGTGTGCTCTGCGAGATCAAGGAGAAAACAGGTAAGAGTGTATGCGTGTTGAGCCAAAGAGCAACATTACACTCGTGCGTCTCGAGAAAAATTCAACTCTGAGCCACCAAACATTAACACACCGCCATCTTTACAACTCGTCTTCTCTTGGGTTTTTTTTTCTGACGTTTCTTTCGGTTGCCTATGTGTTTCAGTCACACACTGCACAACCGAGTGCGACATCGCCGATGGCTGCGCGCTAAAAGAAAGCGCTAATTTGCACCGAACTGGAGTATTTTTTTATAACCAGATGTAGCCGATCTAGGCGAAAACGTGCTTTTACCTCCGCCTGGTCCATCGCTGGCTGAATGGTCAAGCATCCGCTTTATTTACACCGCCACACTCTCATGTTACCATATTTTAACCTCAAAAGAAAAGACTGAAATCCGCTTGGCTTGAATACAACGATATGCAGTGTTGGTTCGTGTGTGCGATCAAGCGTACACATGCCCGTTGCTAGAATTTATATTTGCAGCCCGTTTGCTTAATTATAATAACCTCAGGCGGACGGCGTACTGAGTGTCCATCGAAAGGTGGCGTGGAGAGCAGTCATGTATTTTACCCCCCCCCCCCCCCCCAAAAAAAAAACCAGCAGACAACAAACAAACAAAAAAACAATTATCTGTGCAGTTTATGGGATAATTATTGACACAATTGATGACTAATTATTGCATTCATTTTATTATGCAGGATGTATTGTGTACGCTTACGGGAATTAAAGCCTACTTGTAAATAGGAGCCAAAATTATATCTTATAGTTAGGAGGTCCCCAGGGGAAAGTACAAAAATAGGATGTCTTATGGAGTTAATTTATGATGTCACAGCGTGCTGAAAACAATTTCTGAAATTTACCTTGTGGTGGACCTCATGCACTATTGTAGTAGTACTTGACCACAGAGAAAGATACCTATTTTGGTCATGCAATTAATTTCCTATTAATCTGTGCAATCATTTTTCATAAGTAAAATAAAAAAAATTTAAAAAACCCAAAAACATTGCACTTATTGTTCAGTATATTATTATTTGTGATATGTTCTCATGTTCCATGGTTTGCAACAGTGGACAAAAAAAATCTGGTCTTACTTTTTTTATTCCATTACCCTCACTCTTGCTTGAAGGCAAATTCAGCATCACCTCATCAAATGAGATTACAAGGTTTACAATGTCACCGACTCACAAAAATGCTACATAACATATTACTGAACTGAGATATACCATATAAGGCTACCTCAGGTCATTAATACGTCCAAAAATTAAAAACATGTAATTTAATGCCCTTTCCCTTGCCATTCTGCATATGATATTAAAATAACTGGTATCTTGTACATAATATAAATAGAATGTCTTTAAAAATGCAGACATTTTGTTGACATGCAGTGCAGCAGGTTTTAAAAGAATTGCCACAAGATTACAAAAAAAAGGGGTATTTAAAAATGGCATAGAAATTGCAACGATTAAAAGCAGGTGAATGAGTTAACCAATAAGACTGAACACGGTGCAGTGTCTTTGCGGCTGGTAGTTAGCAAAAAGTTTTTTTCTGGGTAATTAACATGTTTTTAAAGTTTTACCTCGGAAACAATTACACTCTTTAATTCAGGTATTTGTTTTGAAATATTTTGCTTAAATAATAGAAATAATAGGTTTTTCACACTAGATTATAGTACACAGGGTGTTGTGGCATCTTCAAGAATTCAAAAAAGTTTTGCAACAGTGTGGTAATGAAGTGAATGAAATTGTGCTTTGCCAGATTGGCGGTCTATGTGTGTCTTATAAACAGACGTGACTCAAGAAGATTGTAAAATTTAATGAACTTCTGTGTGGCTGGAGCTTCCCACCAGGGGAGAGCATTGCTGTGCTTTGCTCCCCAGTCTCCTTGAGTTGTTCTTTATGCCTGTCTAGTGTAGAAAGTGAATGGAGAGTCTAAAGGTTTGCAACTTTATAGCTTGTTGAAACTCCATTCCAGGGATAAAATGAGTGAGCCTTGCAGCCTTTGAAGCATAATATATTATATTAATATGTATTATATCAATACTTAGAAAATTGCGTTTTTTTTAAATGTATTTTAAAATTTAGTAACAAGCTAATTTAGTAACAAGCTTCTTTGTGCTAATTAGTTTCTTAACCAACAAGTGAACATCTGCTTTACATTTGTCACTGTTTTATTTATTTTTTTCAGAAATAACTCCTCTCGGTCAGGAGATGCTGAGTGCTTTAAGCATGCAGGCTTTGAAATAGCCTAGGTTTAAAAAATGTAATAGGAATTAAACAAAACAATTGGAAAGAAGGATGTTATTGTGGCAGTGCTGTAATATTTATGCAATGTATAAGGCTGTTTATGAGGAGAAGCTTCTCTTTTTTCCAATTTAAAATTGGTGTTTCCGTCATCAGCTTAGAAGGACATTGTTTTAGGGCGAAAACTGAGGCTTCTTCTGATAAGCATTCTACTTTGTCCCATCCTCTCTGCAAAAATATCTCCCATTTGATTTTTCCACTTTTTACAATCATACTTATAAACCTAAGACTAAATTTATACAAATTCCAAGTTGTCTGTTTGTTGAGACAGGAGCAGAGTGTTTATCATTGTAGGATGCATGATGATAATCTGACCCGTGTGTGTGTGTGCATGTGCAAGATTTATGCAAATGTACAGGATTTGTCTGTGTGAAACATCAGTGTAGAGATAGGTTGGTAGGTCTGAGGTTATATATGGTCATATGTGGTTAGGCTGTATAAATTTGGAGACATGATACATTGTGATACATTGAAATTCATTTGCTATCTTTGACCATGTGAGCTTGCACACATGTAAAATCCCTTTTTGCTTTTTGCTCATGCACACACCATCACTGTATGTTCTGTGGCTAGTGGTCCAGGGTCTCTTGTGAAGATTGATTGCATCAGGAATTCTGCTAAGCACCAGGATATTTGAACCAAAACCTGGTTCCCTCTGCCTGGAGGTTAAACTTGGTCCTAACAAATTAATAAAAGCAAAATACATTCAAATGAACATATACATATTTGCAGTGTTTGCAACTACCACCTTTATACTTTTGACAATAATTATTTAGTTTTGTCACCATACGTGTTTATGAGTTTCTGTTGTGGTTGTGCTTGTATGCAATTCTAATAACTGAATCTACAAAATGTAAAATCCTTGTCAGTTACCAGTGGAATTATCATTTCTGGGTGTGTGAGAATGTGCAAGAGGCTAACAATTATAACATGTGTCAGTGTGTGTGTGTGTGTGTGTGTGTGTGTGTGTGTGTGTGCATGCATGTGTGTGTGTGTGTTTCTGTATGTGTGTCTGTGTGTTTGACAGCACTTAGCTTTACTGACAGTCCTTCTTGACTGGCTTGTATTGGAGCCATCTTGACTGATGCTCTGCCTCTCTCCTTATTCACCACAGCTCAAGCAGCACACAGGCCTGTTGCTTTAAGCTTGCCAGCATCCGCACAATCCAGCTTTTACTTTATGGTGAATTAGCTAGATTTATGGAGTAATACTATATTTATTATCATTTCACACTATCTGGCCAGATTGAAAATTTTCAAAAGGTAATTTGTATTCTTTTTGTAATAATAGGGTCTAATTAGCATTTGATTAAAGCTAAAATGAGCAAAATTGGTTACTTTTACATGCAAAGATTTGAACAATTTTATTGCTAAATTGTATGACGTCATTCTGTTTGCAGATTCCAAATGAAATGTATATTTGTATTCTAAATGGGATATTCTGACATTTATTTGTATGTTACATGCAATCTCAATTACAGTGGATATGCTAAGTCTAAATACCTCTGTTGTACATATGTTGTAGGTTTTTAGATATAAAAAATGAAATCAAGATCATATCAGAAAAATCATATCAGACCTTTTTCCACCTTTAATGTGATATAGCAACTAACAAAATTGAAATGAAAAACAAACAGTAAAATGGTGGTCCAAGTGTGTACACTCCTTAACTAATACTTCAAGCCCCATTTACAGCACTCAGTTTTTACAGCACTCAAGAATTTATCAACTTCGCACATCTTGATTTGGCAATTTTATTCCACTCTTCCTTGCAAAATTGCTCCAGATCTATAAAATCTAAAAATCTATATATAAAAAATCTTTAAAAATGACCAAAACAAAAGCAGTGTAATAGCACCTGAAAATAGAAAAATCTAGAGATAAATTACAGAAAAGGTGAATTAGGAGTCAATTAGGTGAGGTATGACATGAAAACAGAGGAGAAAAAAGACCTACACTGTACTCAGGTGGTCATGTACACCAAGTATGGCACACAGGAAAACTGCTATTTTAAAATAGTTTTAAGTGTCTCAACCGATGTGGTGGAAGTGTTGCACAGCATTTAAAGAAGATGCTGTGACAAGCAGTACTAATTTATAAGCCAGCTTTCATCATATCGGTCTTTAAGCATCCTTTCCCTCATAAGTGTGACCTTAATCTTCTGTCATTTGTAGTATTTTTTTATGGCTTACGGCTATTCACAGACCAGCCCATCCTCCATTTATAGGCCGGCATTTCTTTTGTTATAAAGGAATGACTAGTTTCATTTGTCTTAATTTATGGGTTTATGTTGGCTCATTTTCTTTATTTTTCATATTTTTAAATGAATTACAATGTTTTTTTTAAATTAATGCCAATATTATAAAATTACTGGATTTCACAAAATTTTCCCAGTGGTGATCTTAGTCCCTGGCTTAATGACTTGCATATGGATGTGTTTTTGATAGAGACTACAAAGCATTTCTTTAAGTGGCTCTGGGGTTCTACTAAATACTGTAAATGTAATAAAAAATAAGCAATTTTAACTTGACAGTATAATTGATATGTAAATGTGCAGTAATCTATGCAATTTATATGATTTGGGGTTGATCAAGTCAAGGTTTACATTAGTTCATCTTTATATACGTAAATCAACATACACTCAGGAGCAGAATTTGAAAGAAAAGTTTTTCCGAAATTATGGGATTTTCATGAATATCAAAGTTCTTGTGTAATGCTCCTACGAATAATTTACAAATAAATCCATTCATGTACAGAATGATCAATGAGGCCCATTGTTTGTTAATAAAACAAATAATAAAGTTTTTATCAAACACCTTTAACCCCTTTTGCACTGTGTGACATTTTGTGTCCTCACTGAATTTCTAGAGAATATAATTTTACTGAGGTCAGTCCGCATCCTGCATCTGCCTCAAATGTTAGTTTGATGCCCATACAACCTAAATATAATTTAAATTAGATTAAAGCTGTAACATGAACAGTGTTTCTTACAGGATTGCTTTATCATGATTCAAATCTTGATTCAAATTCATATGCTCAGGACGTATATGCAGATTCTGACAGATACACACGTAGTATGTTTGGAAGAAATCTCCATCAGATTGGTCCCAGTTGATTTACTCTATTCCCATTGAGGTATTGAGGTGTGTAGATGAATGATTCTATTAAGATTGAGCTCTCAGTGGGGTTGTTAATGGATTATTAGGCTGCATGTAGACATAACCACTAACAAAAAAGATATGATAACTGTGAAGTATACTGTGTTTGGTTTTGCCATTCAGCACATCTGAAGCTCAGAGCATGAACAACACTGAGCATTGTAGAAGAAGTAATAGTTCAGCATAGTACACAAAGTTTCCAGTGTATGTACATACAGTATTTCACAAAAGTGAGTACACCCCACATTTTTGTAAATATTTTATTATATCTTTTAACGTGACAGCACTGAAGAAATGACACTTTGCTACAATGTAAAGTAGTGAGTGTACAGCTTGTATAACTGTAAATTTGCTGTCCCCTCAAAATAACTCAACACACAGCCATTAATGTCTAAACCGCTGGCAACAAAAGTGAGTACACCCCTAAGTGAAAATGTCCAAATTGGTCCCAATTAGCCATTTTCCCTCCCCGGTGTCATGTGACTTGTTAGTGTTACAAGGTCTCAGGTGTGAATGGGGAGCAGATGTGTTAAATTTGGTGTCATCGCTCTCACACTCCCTCATACAGGTCACTGGAAGTTCAACATGGCACCTCATTGCAAAGAACTCTCTGAGGATATGAAAAAAAGAATTGTTGCTCTACATAAAGATGGCCTAGGCTATAAAAAGATTGCCAAGACCCTGACACTGAGCTGCAGCATGGTGGTCAAGACCATACAACGATTTAACAGGACAGGTTCCACTCAGAACAGGCCTCGCCATGGTCGACCAAAGAAGTTGTGTGCACGTGCTCAGCGTCATATCCAGAGGTTGTCTTTGGGAAATAGACGTATGAGTGCTGCCAGCATTGCTGCAGAGGTTGAAGGGGTGGGGGGTCAGCCTTTCAGTGCTCAGACCATACGCTGCACGCTGCATCAAATTGGTCTACATGGCTGTCGTACCAGAAGCAAGCCTCTTCTAAAGATGATGCACAAGAAAGCCTGCAAACAGTTTGCTGAAGACAAGCAGACTAAGGACATGGATTACTGGAACCATGTCCTGTGGTCTGATGAGACCAAGATATATTTATTTGGTTCAGATGGTGTCATGCGTGTGCGGCGGCAACCAGGTGAGAAGTACAAAGACAAGTGTGTCTTGCCTACAGTCAAGCATGGTGGTGGGAGTGTCATGGTCTGGGGTTGCATGAGTGCTGCCGGCACTGGGGAGCTACAGTTCATTGAGGGAACCATGAATGCCAACATGTACTGTGACATACTGAAGCAGAGCATGATCCCCTCCCTTCGGAGACTGGGCCGCAGGGCAGTATTCCAGCATGATAACGACCACTGCCTTGCTAAAGAAGCTGAGGGTGAAGGTGATGGACTGGCCAAGCATGTCTCCAGACCTAAACCCTATTGAGCATCTGTGGGGCATCCTCAAACGGAAGGTGGAGGAACACAAGGTCTCTAACATCCACCAGCTCCGTGATGTCATCATGGAGGAGTGGAAGAGGACTCCAGTGGCAACCTGTGAAGCTCTGGTGAACTCCATGTCCAAGAGGGTTAAGGCAGTGCTGGAAAATAATGGTGGCCACACAAAATATTGACACTTTGGGCCCAATTTGGACATTTTCACTTAGGGGTGTACTCACTTTTGTTGCCATCGGTTAAGACATTAATAGCTGTGTATTGAGTTATTTTGAGGGGACAGCAAATTTACACTGTTACACAAGCTGTACACTCACTACTTTACATTGTAGCAAAGTGTCATTTCTTCAGTGTTGTCACATGAAAAGATATATTCAAATATTTACAAAAATGTGAGGGGTGTACTCACTTTTGTGAGATATTGTACATACACACACACACACATATAGATAAGTACACCCCATGGAAATTGTTGGCATATTTGGACAAGCAAACATTTGACCATCTTTGAAACAGTGCCTATTAATGAAGTTGATGTACTTGAACAAAACCATAAGGAAAATTAGCTTTTTCAATCATTTATTCAACAGAAATATCAGTAGATGTATTCTTCTGTGGAAAAAAGTAAGTAAGTACACCCTTGTCCACTGAAGCTAGTATTGCCCCCTTTAGCAGAAAAAAATTCTTGTAGGCGTTTTGCATAATTGTCCACCAGGCTTGCTGGAATTTTTGACCACTCTTCCATGCAATATTCTTTCAGTTGCAAGAAGTTTGAGTGTTTTCTTGGATGTGCTGCCCATTTCAAGTCCCCCCACAACATTTCAATGGGATTCAAATCCGGGCTTTGACTAGGCCATTCCATAACCCTCCATTTCTTCTTTTTGAGTCATTCCTTGGTGGATTTGCTAGTGTGCTTAGGATCATTATTCTGTTGAAAGGTCCACTTTCGGTTCAACTTCAACTTTCGGACAGATGGCCTCACATTATCTTCAAGTACTCTTTGATATTATGCAGAATTCATAGTTGAATCAATGAATGCAAGCTGTCCAGTCCCTGAGGAAGCGAATTAACCCCAAAACAATAACATATATTCTTGCACCCTAAAAGCTGTCTTTGGTCTGTGCCATACATGTCAGCTGTTACTGTGGCCAAACATCTCTATCTTTGATTCATCTGTCCAGAGCACATTATTCCAAAAGGCCTGGTCTTTGCCAATATGCTCATTGGTAAACTGTAGTCTTGCAAAGGATTTTTCCTGGCATGCCTCCCATGGAGGTCAAATTTGTGCAATCTCTTTCTGATTGTAGAAGTGTGCACTTTGACGCCAACAGTTGCAAGAATTACTAGCAGATCCTATGGTGACTTTTGGGGTTCTTCGAGACTTCTTTTTGCATCAGACAGTCTGCTCTTGGGCTGAATTTCTTGGGACGACCAGTCTTGGACAAATTGGCAGTCATTTGAAATCTGCACCATTTGTAGATGGTTTTCCTTACAGCGGAATGATGTATTTCAAATAATTTGGAGATCTTTTTAAATCCCTTGCCAGACTCAACCTGTTTTTCCTGAAAGCCTTACAGCACTCTTTAGATCTTGGCATGATGACACCACACACCTCAATAGCAAAGGGAAGATCAGACACTAGATATGTGAGGGGCATAAACAAGACAGGTTCCACCTGCACTCCCTAATCATGGTCACCCAATCTTGAACACCTGATTCTAATTTTATGGATTTGAAGGTGTGATAAATGTAGGGGTGTACATACTTTTTAACATGTGACTGATCTGTTTTTGTTCATTTTAATTATACAAAATGTCCATTTTATGTGTCATTTGATAGAGTGTATAAACTTTATTAATAGGCACTGTTTCAAATAGGATAAAAAAACATTTTTTTTCACATGACTGTATGTATATACTGTGTACACTTTGTTTTATATATATATATATATATATATATATATATATATATATATATATATATATATATATATATATATATATATATATTGCAATGCAAAGATGTATGCAATATGCAGTGTTCTTGGCACTCTGGACAGATTTCCCCATTGCTAAAGCCCTAGAAGTATTAATTCACTTTGATATGCTAATTAGAGGGCATTATGCAAAAAATGAGATTAAGTGACAGCATGAAATCATTTGGCTGTCAGTAAATTGAGTGTTTTTAGCAGGAGGGGTTTGTTTTCCCCCTTCATATTCACTTGCCTTTTGCATTTAAATGAATCAATTGAAGGGAATGTGCAAGAACGGTAAATGATGCACTTATATAGCACTTTTATCCAAAGCGCTTTACACTGTGTCTCATTCACCCATTCACACACACTCACACACCAATGGTAGCAGAGCTGCCATGCAAGGTGCCAACTTGCCATCAGGAGCAACTTGGGGCTCAGTGTCTTGCCCAAGGACACTTCGGCATGTGGAGGCATGTTGAGTCATGCGGGCTGGGAATCAAACCGCCAACCGTACGATTAGTGGTCAACCCGCTCTACCAACTGAGCCACAGCTGCCCCCAGTTGAAAGAAATGTAATGTATGTATCTTTTTACACCGTATTCCCCATGTCTGTAAGAAGTAGGAGGCTCATGATGACTAACTGTGTCTTTAATAATGATACTGCAGAGGGTCTTTTGCTGTTTGTATTGTATTGCAAAGAGTTGTAATCTGTATTGCAAAGAGTGAAATATTATGCAAGAATTGTGGAGAAGAGAAATGGAATGCATAGATGTATAGAAATGGAATGCAGTACTGCAGTGTAAAGTTGATGAAGAGCTGTATTAGATTTACTGTATGTATGTGTGTGATTGGTTTGTGGGCTCTTGCTCTGCTACGTAGTGGGGCTGGCAGGAGCACATGCAGAAGAAACAGCAGCAACAAGGAATAATAAATAAAAGATTACCTCCATGTGGCAGTTCTGACTGAGGGAGAGAGAAGTGATTTGAAGCACTGTTCCTTTCTGAAGTGAGGTTTAATAAATAGAGGTAGATTACAGAAAACTATTATAGTGTCAATATTGCAAGCTATCTCTTTCCACCTTCCTTGCTGCTCATAGGATGTCTGGCTATTGACTTCTTGTTTTTCTGACCTTTTAACTCACTCAGTTCAGGAATGGGAGGCCATAAGAGAGATCACAGGAGGCTAGCTATATGATTCCTGCAGTGCTGAGCCTCACCCACACCCACGCACAACACAAAACCAATAAAAGGGCAAATCACCAAGGTGATTTGTTCATAAATCTGATACTTTTAAGATAGTCCTTCTCTATGTGAATTAACGGTAGGCCTAACAACTGTATTCACAGAATTAACATTTCTTCTTATTCTTCTTAATAAACATTGAAATTGCACATGAGTCTGGTCTACATGCGACAATACAGTGTAGTGTACACACACACACACACACACACACACACACACAGAGAAAGAGCTGTAAGAAACAAAATTGCCTATTACTGAAGATAAAATTAAATAACTATGGTCTCAGCTAATTTAGAAGTAGACGCATTTTCTTCTGCGTTGATATGGGGGGGGGCAATTTAAAATGCTGATTGTCTATATTTTTGTACATATTTATACCAGTTGGAGTTCATCTATGGCTGGTACATGACTAATTGGCTGAATGAACTATCGCGATATGTTAATAAATAAACAAGACAGAAAAAAATGTCAGAACAGGGTGTGCTAAAAAATCTAGTGTAGTATAGGTAGTTAGAAGAATCTTAAGATTCCAGTAGACTGTTAAATGTAATTGTGACCAAATAACTACATACACAATTGATCCATCCAGCCATTTCCATACTACTTATCCTACCCAGGGTCGGTGGATTTTTCCATGAGACTTTGCTATTTAACCATCACCAACTGTGAGCAACCATGTGGAAGTGTGAGGGAGATGCTGCAAGACATTAGAGACATACACCAAATCCAGACCAAATAACCATCTTTTTCATTTTTTATTAACATGTTTACTTTCGTGGGTGCACGGTGACTTAGTGGTTAGCAGGTCCGCATCACACTTCCAGGGTCCGAGGTTCGAGTACTGCAAGGGCTGTGTGTGTGGAGTTTGCATGTTCTCCCCATGCTGCGGGGGTTTCCTCCGGGTACTCTGGTTTCCTCCCCAAGTCCAAAGAAATGCATGGTAGGCTGACTGGTGTGTCTAAAGTGTCTGTACTGTATGAATGAGTGTGTATGTGATTGTGCCCTGCGATGGACTGGCACCCTGTCCATGGTGTACGCCGCCTTGTGCCCGATGCTCCCTGGGATAGGCTCCAGGTTCCCTGTGACCCTGAAAAGGAGTAAGCGGTAGAAGATGGATGGATGGATGTTTACTTCAGCTGTAGTCTTTAATGTTTTGTACAGAAAATATCCTTTGTTTGTGCTTTATCATAAAAATGTTATGCCACACTCAGATTCCCTCCCAGGGGAGACACACGGCTTCTGGGCTGGTCTCAAAATGAAGAAAAAAGCTTGTTGTCAAATGAGTGTTAATCTTTCCTACCATTAACACACTGTGTACTTGAACCTTCCACAGAAAACAGTAGAAGTTTCTCTGAGTTTCTATGAGTGCTGTGGCAGGGGATTTAAAGGAAAGTATGGGGACACCTGACCATCACATCCATATCTGGGTCTCCCCCACACTCTTGCCACAAAGTTTCACACAATTGTCTAGATATTTTTTGTATATTTTAAAATTAAAAGAATTCCCTTTAATGGAGCTAAGGGAAAGCAACTGACTGACTGAGCACTGACTTCCTCTTTCAGTGGTGCAGTTCCAGTCTTTTATTTGTGTGAAGTCGAAACCTGTTCCAGCATGACAGTGCCCCGTGCACAAAGACTGGTCCATGAAGACATGGATTGCCAAGGTTGGTTTGGATGAACTCCAGTGGCCTGCACAAAGTCCTGACCTTAACGCCACTAAACACCTTTTGGATTAATTGGAACACAGACCGTTGGGCCAGGCCTTCTCCTCTGACATCATCTCTGACCTCACTAATTGACATGCTTGAATGGACACAAACCCCTTCTGACATGTTCCAAAATCTAGTGGAAAGCCTTCCCTGAAGAATGTTATGACAGCAAAAGGGGACCAACTCCATATAAATCTCCTTGATTTTGGAGTTGGATATTCAAGAAGGTTGATATGTATTGTATACACACTTGCTGGCCACTTTATTAGGGACATATATTAATACTTGCTAGGTACCCCCTTTGCCTTAAGAACACCCTCAATTCTTCATGACATGTATGCACTCACATAACTGCTACAGATTTGTCAGCTGTATCTCTCTTTCTACCACATCCCAAAGGTGCTCTACTGGATACAGAACTGGTGACTGGGGTGGCCATTGAAGTACACTGAACTCATTTTTTGCACCATTCTATAAGAACTTTAGAGAGTTGTGTGCGACAATCCAAGAATATTGTGAAATACTCAAATCAGCCTCTCTGGTACTAACAACTATGCCACACTTCTGATGTGTGATGAACAGTAACTGAATCTCTTGGCCTTGTATCCACATAGCCACATGATTGGTTGTTTGGATAATTGCATGAATGGACAGGGGTACAGGTGTATTTAATAAAAGTGGCCAGTGAGTCAGTGAAAATGTGTGTGCAGGTGTGTTTTGCTTGATGCTGAGCCAGGAGATGGAAAGTAACTGACTGAGTGAGCACTGACTTCCTCTTTCAATGGTGCAGTTCCAGTCTTTGATTTGTGTGAATTTAGGATTAAATATAAGCAGGCTTCAACAGAAAGCCATTCAGTGAAGTTGAAAGTTGACTTTAGGGTGCTTGATGTTTGCGTCTGCCCCTGTCATATGCTTCCTGCAGTGCAAGGCAAAATGGTTTTCTCTTAGTGGGCCTCCGGACTCCGGACTTGTATGTGAAGTTAGCAAAATCCTTACATCTGACATCTTTACATTATACAATCCACACAACTAAATTAATGCATGAGTGGTCCATTCATGTAATGATTCTTCTGTTTAAAGATTTATATTTCATTAGACCCACTGGTTAAGGAAGAGATACTCTGAGTTCATTTACATGCAGAAGTACTCTGAACAAGTAAGGATGGCTTTCCTATTCTACAATGAATTTATTGCTATGAGAGATGCATCTTATATAAGCAGTGGTTGAAGGCCATGTAAATTAATTTTTTTCTTTTTTTTGTTTTTCTGGATTAGTATATGTGGCCTAAGCACACATTTAACTAAATATGTAAGGCATGTATTAACTGTTTATTATATTTTTACAGAAAATTATTCAGATCAATATTCTTCCTTATCAATGTGCCTGAACTAACAGTTATTTAAATATTTTTTCCCATTTCTTTTTATTTATACTTTATTTACAGAGCAAGTGTATTTTTATGGTGTATGTTAAAAAGCAATGCACTCATTTAATATTTCTTACTGAAAACAGCTCCTCTGTCCTCTGCTTTCTCTCATTGCTCAAATTAAGTCCCCATGCCTTTGTTCCTCCAGCTTTCCACACATTAGAATGATATATTGAATGCAGAAATGCAGAAAATACTGCAAAGTAATGAATTTTTAATCAGTGTCTTCTGCTGTTATAATAAGGCAAATTCTCACTGGCTCCCATATTAATATCTGTAATAATAAAACATGTATTGTTCTGTGGCAGCCTTGATATGCTCTACTTTGTTGATATGCATCAATAAAATACTTGAATGCACATGTAAGTGTCCATTTACAAAATGATTTCTTGTGAACTGCTGCACCTGGCAACTAACAGCTTTTTCAGTCTTTAGCTTTATTTGCTAGAGAAATTATATTGATAAACTTCTCACTTATTTATTTAATACAATATCAATATTCATATGAAGAAAGTCTCCTGATGCCATAACTCACTTGTATTGTGGTGTTTTTACTTAATGTTCACAGATGTAATACTCCTTCTCCATGCCCTTTTAATAACTGCTCATATATGTGACCCTAACTTTTCTGGCTAACTCGCTCATGTACAAATGAAACATCAAACAGACAAGGTCTAATTTTTTGTCATCATGAGGTCAGCCAGAAATGCTGGAAACAGCAGAAACTATGAGTGCACAGTCACTTGCACAGCATTTTGCACACAGAGAAAGTCTTTAATTCCTAACTGAACCAGTGAGATTTACTATCTGTGCAACTAACAATGCTAAGGGGATATCATTTCAACCTAAAACTTCTAACAAACATATTTTTGTAAGTTAAAGCAAATGGAAAGATGGCACACCACCAGCTAGGCATAGATGCTTTCTCGGATTTCAGGGAAATAGGGCAGATCCAGTTTAGGGTTTATGGAAAAAAGGCTTAATTAGTGTCAGAACCCTGGAGATGCTTTCTGTTGGTTTATCACATGCTTGCCCTCCCTTGCTCTGGTAAACTTTGTCCATATTGTGCTATAGTTTTTCTCTGTCCTCTCATTTATTCTAGGGGTCAGTCTGCTGGTTGAACAAGGTGCTAACAATACTGTAACAATATGCACTGATGTTTGGGATGATAGAAATGTATCTGTGTGTAATTTCCAGAATGTGGTGAATAATGGAGGAGTGCAGAGGACCACTATCCTTCCCTTCTGCACATTTTATGGTGAGCAGAAGGGAGAAGTTGTATTGAGTACACTACAGGTGTTTTTGCATCTTTTTTCCATGTGCACAATAAACCCGAATTAGCCATCCATTGTGCCCATTTATATAAAGAGAATATGCAGTCCATTGTGCCCATTTATGTAAAGAGAATATGCAAAGGATTGTGGGATTGCAAGTAGCGAGAGCGAGACTCATAGCTCATAAAAAATAGAGCTTTTTAAAATTTTAAGCAGATCATCCAAAATGGAAGGACTCAGGGGCAATGTCCTGTTGTTGTCCAATAAATGTGCAAAAGATGGTCTGCAATGATATCCCCATCTGCTATACATTCCTCCAAACGTTTCTCATGCATGATTTGCACAATTGCACACATAAAAATAAAAGAAATGTCATCTGGCAGAAGTTTCCCCTAGCTGCTGGTGCTCTTGATGAGTTAAAAGCAAATAGTGCAAAAATGCATAATAACAGATTAAACTAACAAAATAGCATGTCTGCTGTAAACTTGGCAATCTAGGTAGCTACGTAACTGAAATAAAATACACACTTTTATGTTTTAAAGGTTTGTTTGTAAACCTTATTTTAGAAAGGCACGCCTTTCAAGCAGCAAATGCCAAATGGATAGTTGAATGCATAGGGAGTTGGAAGGCATTGCTGACACTATTGCATTATCCTGCTGAAAGAGCCCACTGCCATTAGGGAATACCATTGCCATGAAGGGGTGTACTTGTACTTGCAACAATGTTTAGGTGGGTGGTATGTGTCAATAGTAACATCCAGATGAATGCCAGAACCCAAGGTTCCCCAGCAGAACGTTAACCAGAGCATCATACTGCCTCTGCCGGCTTTCCTTCTTCCAATAGTGCATACTGGTGCCGTCTCTTCCCCAGGTAAGCAAAGAACGTGCATCCAGATGAAGTAAAACAAAACATGATTCATTAGACCAGGCCACCTTTTTCCATTGCTCCATTGTTCAATTCTGATGCTCACATGCCCATTGTAGTCACTTTCGGCAGTGGACAGGGGTCAGCATGGACACTCTGACTGGTCTGCGGCTGCACAGCCCCATCCGCAGCAAGCTGCGATGCACTGTGTGTTCTGACATCTTTCTATCACAGTCATTAACTTTTTCAACAATTTGTGCTACAGTAGCTCTTCTGTGGGATCAGACCAGACGGGCTAGCCTTTGCTCCCCACGCGCATCAATGAGGCTTGGGCGGCCATGACCCTGTCACTGATTCACTGGTTGTTCTTCCTTGTACCACTTTTGGTAGGTACTAACCACTGGCAACACCCCACAAGACTTGCTATTTTGGAGATGGCAACCCATCATCAGTAATCACAACTTGTCCCTTGTCAGAGTCCCTCAGATCCTTAGGCTTGCCCATTTTTCCTGCTTCCAACACATCAACTTTGAGAATTGACTGTTCACTTTCTGCCTAATATCCCATCCCATGACAAGTTCCATTGTAACGAGATAATCAATGTTATTTACTTCACCTGTCAGTGGTTTTAATGTTATGGCTGAGTGAGTTCTGACAGTGTTTAGTCTGTTGACAAGGAGTTATTTTCTGCTCACTTCTACTTCTCAAATTAGCTCTAGTGTTGTCAGATTGATAGATACAGATTCATGGCACAGATTCTTTGCTACAGATACAGATTAATGGACACAGTTTTGTGGAACTTCTCATTGCTGTGGGTCTCAGAGGAGTGAGAAAGTACAGGAGTTAACTGAATCAATGTCTGCTATAAAGGAAAAATAAATACAATAAAACATTTCCATATTAATACTTGTGCAATGGAAATTTTAAGCAGTAGTTTTCAATAGCCTGTTTTGTACTTTGTTTGTTGTCATTTGGTACATTTTACATTACAAACAGAATGAGACATGGCAAAAAGCAGAAGAAACTTAATGATAAATATTCCACCTCTTCTGTGGGGTTAAGTCACTGTGAGAAATGTGGAAGAAAAGCCATCTCTATGCCCATTGTTGTATGGACTGTAAATGTGTTACATCATGAGGGTGAAATGCCATGTTGTCACAGGCCTTACAGCCTTACAGGCTCAAACCTTACATAGATGTCACTTGAAAATGACATTAGGTGATCTTGGAAGGCCCATCTTTTATTAACTTTGGTATGCAGTATTGTGCAAACATCTTATTTGTTTTTTAAAAATATAAATTTAAATACAAATTTTGTTTAATATTTTATGTCTACCCCAGACAAAATATAACACATAAGTAAGTAAATATGTAAATAAGTGAGTGAATAAGTAACTTTTCAGATATTAATAGGCTGTCTGGGACAAAAACCAAAGCAAGAGAACAGGCAAAGTTTGCAGTAGAACTGTAATTCTCCAAAATTCTTGGAACAACCTACCATATGAAACTGCACCACAGTATACTCAAGAGAATTGATGCAATTTTGCCTCAGCCCCTGAGGACTCAGCCCCTGCCTCAAAAGGATGTCTGCCCACACATTCCGGTTTCCTGGAATGTACATTGCACTCACTGACAAAAAAACTTTCCCTCTGCTCAGAGAAGAAGTAGTTGTGCCTGCCTGAACAGGGGGCACGAACGTAACCCTCCCTGGTGGTTGATATATGAGACCACCACTGTATTGTCTGTCACAACTAACATATGGTGACCTCTCAACTGAGGAAGAAAGAATTTCAATGCTAGAAATACAGCCCTCATTTCTAGGGGACTTATATGCCACTCTAGATGAGGGCTGCTCCAGAGACTGTGTGCTGGACGGCTGTCTACGACCGCACCCCAGCCTGTGAGGGAAGCGTCTGTCATTACCGTCTTGTGATAAGGAGATGCTCCTAGATTGTGACCTGATGCTAGAAACTGTGGATACCTCCAAATACTCAGAGCATGTTGGCATCGCCATGTGTCACTGATTATTCCCAACTTTTCAGCCACCACTGAAATAGGCCCAAAGGTATGGCCTTGGCTGCTGCTCCCATAAGCCCCAACAGTCTCCCATAGAGACTGGAGGGGATGCCCAGACCCAGCTTTATCTTGCTCAACGTTGATAGGATTGACCCTACGCGTGTGGGCGATAGATATTCCCTCATTATAGTGAAATCCCATATAACCCCTAGAAGAGGAGAAAGCATGCTTTTCTTGGAGCCCCAAGCTCCTCATTTGGGTGAGAACAGCATCTCAATGTTGAATCGGCAACTCCCTGGATCGCGCTAGAATTAACCAGTCTTCGGGTTAGTTTAGCACTTCATGAAGGTGCAAGGGGATAAAGCTAGACTGAAGGGAAGAACCCGATATTGGTATGCATTACCTCCAAACATGAACCTCAGGTACCTCCTGTGACTGGGGATATTTTAGAGCTATAGTCACAAACCAGTCCTCAAACTGAATCTGTGGAATGATAAGTTCAACGTATTGAACCTGTATGTCCGAAGAGCACAGTTCAGGTGATGCAGATCTAAAATTGGCCACATAATCCAATCTTATTTGCGAACAGGAAATAATGGCTGTAAAAACCATCCTCCCTCATTGGAAGGGGTACATGTTCTATGGCCCATGGTCCAAGAGGGATCTTACTTCCTGCGCTAACATCGGGCTCTTCTCTGTGCTGACTACTGTGGTGAGCACACCTCGGAACCGTGGGGATCGAGCTCTGAACTGGACCCAGTAACCCTTTTCTATGGTGGACAGAACCCATGGAGACACCCATGGAGTCTTTTAGTGACGTTAACTTTTCCACATTCTGTCGGAGGGAAAGCATCAGATTTTTGTTGCCCTGTGACAGCTTGTTGACCAGAGGAGACTGAAAACTTGGGATGATATTGGCTAGGGGTGGCCCTACAGTAATACTGGGGGCTAACTGCCCTAACAACCTCACATCTCCTTATACTTCCCTCCACAGCCCATCAGGACCGCTCTTTCTTTGCCTGCTTGGCATTAATGATCATTCTTTGATCAGGCCTACTAGCAGGCTGTGACTATGGCCTCCTGGTCCCCCTGGGTTTCCACAGAGGGAGGTGGGCCACCACACTTGCCTCTGTGCCTCCTTTGCACTAGTGAACTAGTGCTGTGAAGGAACTGGCTGAACACCGCCATTTGCTGTTTTGCCTTGCAAAACCTGTTGGTGATGGCGTAACTGTGCCACCGAACAGGCTGGAAAGTTCAACAGAGGTGTCCAGCAGGGAGACCTTATCCTTATCCCCCATTCCTGAGAGGTTGAGCCATAGGTTCTTCTCTGGTGCAACCAAGCTACCCATTGAACGGCCGATATGACGGGCCTTTTGATTGGTCACCCGATGAGACAAATCCATGGAGCAGCAAAGCTCTGCCACTGCCTTGGGCCCAATTCCCTCCCTGCTGTCGAGCTCATTCAACAGGTTTGCTTGGTAGGCCTGTAACTCTGCCATTGTATGCAGTGACCCACAAGCGAGACCTGTTGCCGTACAGACTTTGCCAGCCAACGCCAAAGTGGCCTTACATGGCTTGGATGCCAAAGCTGGCCCCCATAAATTCCCTTCCGTCTATGGGAAGAGGTAGCTCACGAGCGCCTCCTCCACCTGTACTGTTTATTCCCCACGATGTCCGAATAATTGGACGTTGTGGGGTTATAAATACAGCTAGTTCTGGTGTTCACCAGAAGCATGATATTTCATCATGCACTTCTGGAAAAAAAGGGGGAGTTTTCAGTGGTGTGAGGGAGTTTTTAATTTCAGTGGGAAGAAAGCGCTTGTCCAGCCTGCTATGAGCCACTTCCTCTTCCCTGGGCCAGTCTAAATTCAACTTTTCTACATCCCGAATGATCACTTCAAGCAGCTCTTTATATGACTGAGAGCTGCACTCTGTTTTTCGTGCACTGGCTCCCCCCTCTGGCTCCCCAGAGTGAGAGAGGAATTGCGACACGAGCTCCAAAACCCGGAAGCATAGACTCAAATCTGGAGGACAGAGCAAGAGAGAGAGTAGTGCTCATCTCTGGTTCCTCCGCCAGATCTATGCGGGATCCACAGGAGCTAAGCTGACTGGCTGCTGCGGCCGGCCCAGTATCCCAAGGCTCTGAAATCCAACTCCCTTCGGCTGAGTATAGAGTGAGCTGAGAGCTGAGCTGCCTAATTGTGAAGCATTCACAATGTACGCAGTCAGCCCCCAAACGCTTCACACAGAACGTGTGTCTGTCCGTCCCTGAAAAAAATGGGAGCACACTTCTTGAATTCTCTCTGACTCATATTCGCAAAGAGGTGAGGGATAGAAAAGTAAAAATTATATATATTCTTTTCTGAGAAACAGAGAGGAAGTGAAGAGTTTTTAGGGGCATTCACACAAACAACCAACAGGCGGTCTTTCGCTGAAGATAATAAGGCTGATATCGTGGTTTACAGGTGCCATTTTATAATTGCACAACACGTGAAATGCCACGTCACCTGTCCATGGCAGGCCTATAAATAGGCGTGATTTCACCCAGATTTCAGATACCGGTCATGCGCGAGGGTGCTTCCCACAGCGTGAAGCTCACACAAAGTTGAGTTTCCTTTGAAAGGGAACACCTTTTACATTAAGTGAGGTATAAGATAAAATGACACTTTTTAATCTAGCCCACATTTCTGAAAGAGTAGCTTCATTTTTATCTTAAATCAGTAGAGGCTACTGTTGCTTTGAAAAAACACATTAGCATATCAGCTCATGAAAAGCAGCAATAACTTTGGTCGGCAGCAAGTAGGAATTGGAAGATTCTCCCAAATCTTTAACGTCTGGTGCACAGGAGCAATTTGGTTTCCCACTAAGTTATGATGCTGATGGCCAATGAATGATTGGTGTTATGTGCCAAATCTGCCAAATAAGCTTACCACAGACATGCACATGCCTCTGCACCAAAATCATCTTTTTGTTTCGGTTGGTAGAATTACATGATTTAGTGGAGTGAGTTGATAGCCTTGTTTTGTATGTAGCCTAATGTGATCTTTCTGTAATCATATGGAGTCAAAAGAAAAACAACAAAAAAAACATTTTCTAGTTGGGCCCCTTTAAAGCAGTGGACCAAGTCTCCCCTGTGAATTAGAAAGCGTTTTTAAGCTTAGCTTACTTGGAAGCATGATTGAAACTAGAAAAATACCAAGTAAGACAGTGATAGGGGCAAAGAGGATACAGTGAGCAAAATGTTTTAAATCTTCCCTGTACTATCCCAGTGTATTACTTTAGTTGTGTAATTCTAAAACAGTCATGTAACATTGTACCAAAATATCTCATTATTTGGAGAAGAAAGAGGGTCTAATGTAACTGGCCCCTCTAACAGAATACGTTCCAGCTTGGCTTCTGTTTTAATGTTGTATAACCACCACAGTACGCAGGCAGTAAAGTCTCTCTGCTGCATTCAGGCAGGCTTTCACTGCTGTTTCAATCTGGGCTAAAGAAATCACAGCAATTCTGAAGTTCATAGCTGCAGATATGAAATTCTGTAGTGGAGGATGCAGGGTTCAAAAACATGTCGTGGGCTACAGAGAGCTTCCTGACTTTGATAGCATAGAGTCCTCTCCAAAACATCAGACTAACATGACAGTTAGAACATCAAGACTGGTTCATTTTGTTTTGCTGTAGACTGAAGACATTTGGATTTTAGATCAAAATATGAATAGGAAAAGAGAGTTTAGAATTTCAGCTTTTATTTTCTGCTATTTATTTGTAGATTAAATTAAATTAAATTCAATTCAATTTTATTTGTATAGCACTTTTAACAATGGACATTGTCCCAAAGCAGCTTTACAGAACCATATAAACACAGGATACAGATTTTAAGTGTGTGAATTTATCCCTATTGAGCAAGCCAGTGGCGACGGTGGCAGGGAAAAACTCCCTAAGATGATATGAGGAAGAAACCTTGAGAGGAACCAGACACAGAAGGGAACCCATCCTCAACTGTGTAACAAGGGATGGTGTGAAAGTCATGAAGTCTGTTTGTTGAACTAGTCCACTGTTCACCAAAGGAGACCTGAGTGCAAAACTGCTTGCAATTGCACTCCCAAGGCCATAGTAGCAACCATAGTCCTAGCAACCACAGCCTAGAATGTCCATGTGGAATTGAGTTTCAAAACCATTTCCATGGTACTTCAAGCGGTTCCATCCTAATCAATCTCCAGGCTGTAGCCTCCAGTTGATGAGAGCTCCATCCAGAGGTTGGGCATCAGGATGGATCAGGCAGGTCCGGAGAGCAGAAAGGGTCAGGATCACTGGCATCTCCATAAAATCATGTGTGGCTCAACAGAAGGAGAAAGGAAGAAGGAGGTAAAGAGAGAAAGAGATTATTAGATATGCTTACTGTCACGTGATGGATAAGACTGTGTACTTTGCGTAAAAGAAAGTCTATTCATGGTAAGCTTGAGTAAACAAACATGTTTTCAGCCTAGACTTAAACACTGAAACTGTGTCTGAGTACCGAACACTAATTGGAAGGCTGTTCCATAACTGTGGGGCTTTGTAAGAGAAGGCTCTTCCCCCTGCTGTAGCCTTCATTATTTGAGGTACCAACAAATAGCCTGCACCTTTTGATCCAAGTAGGCATGGCGGCTCATAGAAGACCAAAATTTCGCTTAGGTACTGTGGCGTGAGACCGTTTAGTGCTTTATAGGTCAGTAGTAGCATTTTATAATCAATGCGAAATTTTACTTGGAGCCAATGCAGTGTGGATAAGATCAGGGTGATGTGGTCATACTTTCTGGTTCTAGTAAGGGCTCTTGCAGCTGCATCCTGGACTAACTGGAGTTTCTTTATGCACCTACTGGAACATCCAGACAGTAAGGCATTACATTAATCTAGCCTAGAGGTGACGAAAGCATGAACTAATATTTCTGCATCATGTATTGACATTATATTTCTTATCTTAGCAATATTTCTGAGATGAAAGAAGGCTATCCTTAGTAATATTATCAATATGAGCATCCTATGAAAGACTGGAGTTAATAATTACACCAAGGTCTTTTACTGCTGTACATGATGAAACAGATAGGCCATCCAGAGTTACTGTGTAATCAGAAAGCTTAATTCTAGCTGTATGTGGTCCTAGTAGAAATACTTCTGTCTTGTCAGAATTAAGTAAAAGGAAGTTAATATGCATCCAATGTCTAATGTCATTTACACATTCCTCAACTTTATTAAGCTGCTGTCTGTCATCTGCCTTTGCTGAAACATACAACTGTGTATCATAAGCATAACAGTGGAAGCTAATTCCATGTTTACGAATAATTTGACCCAGAGGTAGCATATATAAAGTAAAAAACAGTGGGTCTAAAACAGAACCTTATGGAACCCCAAATTTAACCTCGGTATGTGTGGAGAAGTCACCATTTACGAACTGATAGTGATCAGTCAAATAAGACCTGAGTCAGGAGAGGGCTATTCCCTTAATACCAACAACATTTCTATTCTATCAAGGAGAATAGTATGATCTATAGTATAAAAAGCTGCACTAAGGTCAAGTAACACAAGCAAGGAGACACAACCCTGATCAGAGGCCAATAGTAGGTCGTTTACTACTTTAACCAGCACTGTCTCTGTACTATGATAAGGCCTAAATCCTGACTGATACATTTCATGAATGTTATTCCTATGTAGGTATGAGCATAGCTGCTGTGCTACAACCTTTTCTAATATCTTGGAGATAAAGGGGAAGTTTGATATTGGCCTATAGCTGGACAAATGACAGGGGTCGAGGTCAGGTTTTTTAATCAGGGGTTTTATAACTGCTAGTTTTAATGATTTAGGTACATAGCCAGTGCTAATGGAAGAATTGATTATTATTAAGAATTGAATTGATTATTGATTATACAACTGGGAGGTTGTTGATGAAACCTGTTGCAGTAGCTGACGGGAATGTACATTTTACGCAGTAGGGTGGCGAGGTATAAATATTATTATTTTTGTATAAATATTATTTTTATATAAATAGACTTATTTTTGGTCCATAGTGTATGAATGGGTGTGTGAGTGTGTATGTGATTGTGCCCTGCGATGGACTGGCACCCTGTCCAGGGTGTACCCCACCCTGTGCCCGATGTTCCCTGGGATAGGCTCCAGGTTCCCCCGTGACCCTGAAGAAGGAGTAAGTGGTAGAAGATGGATGGATGGATGGATGGATGGACTTATTTTTGTGGCTACATATGTTATACTGGTATAAAGAACTTCTAAAGAGTTGAATTTATTACTAGGTTTTTGTGTGACGCTTGGATTTGGACTATAGATGAGTGCAACACCTCCTCCTCTGCCAGTTAGACGGAGCTGATGTATATAATTGTATCCAGGAGGACTAGCTTCATTTAGTGCTATGTACTTGTTTGGTTTATTCCAAGTTTCTGTTAAACACATTATATTAAATTCCTGATCAGTAATGATTCCGTTAACAATAAATGCTTTAGATGTAAGAGATCTAATATTTAATAGTCCTAGCTTCAGAACAAAAGGTGCTGGCAGTGCATACAGTATAATCTAATTTTATGTTAGTTAGGTTACTAAAACAAACTTTCTGAAGTTTTCTATGTATTTGTTTAGCTCGGGGAACAGACACAGTCTTTATAGAATACAAGTGCTGAATTATTATTTGAAAATTGATGATTATAAATGTTGTTGATGTTGGAAGTTGTACTTACGGCAAGCAGTCACGTGGTGTGTAGCGTCTTGGAGATGTTGTCTGACAGGAGTTCCGCTCTGAGGCTGCTGGGGTGCAGGCCATCAGCACGGAACAACCTAGGACGCTCCCAGAACAGATTCCAGTTATTAACAAAGAGCAGATTCTGTTCGTTGCACCCTGATATTAACTAGTCATTCAAGGTGAAAAGTCTATAGAACCTTTCAACTCCATCTCTGTATGTGGGGAGAGGTCCAGAGATGATGATCTTTGTAGCGAGTGATCTGCTTTGTACCGCCTCGATCAGGCTGCCGAAGTCCCTCTTCAGGATTTCTGTCTGCCGCAGCCTAATTTCCTTCATCCTCGCGTACAGCACAACAGCTCAGATGCTCTCGTCTTTCTTCAGGATCGTGGGTACCTGCGCAGTGACATTAAGAACAGGAACACCAGAGAAACAGTGTGTGTGCACCTTACCTTTAGATGAGGCGAGGCGGACGTTCCGAACAATGGAGTCTCCAATATCGGCGATCACGGCGTTCCATTTGGTCTGACGGAGAGGGGCGAAGCAGTTCCTGGTGGAGATTTCGAAGAGTGGGGGCGGCAGAGGGGGCGAGGTCCTCACCCGGGGGCTGGCCTGCGCCTTCTGCTGCTGGTGCGCCCAAGGCCCGTGGTGTGTCGGAGCTGGCGTGAAGGAGACCTGGGTGGACGTCCTGGGTGCACAGTCCCTGCACAGAGAAACACACAGCATAAAGGGGCTGAGAGTGGTAGTACCATGCTGCATGCTTACCTGGGATTTGTAGGCTAAATAACACAAGATGTTTCCAGTGCGGTTCTTCGTTCATGCAGCTGGGCCTGCTTGTCAAGTAGGTCATGGTAGGTTGTCGAGTAGGTTTCTTCATGGCTTCTAATTCCATCATCATCATGTGCAGCTTGAGCGAGTCCTCATCTGCACTCAAAGGTGGAGAAACAACTGACATATTTGCATTTATAAACAGTGGTAGATGAGAGAAATGTGAAATGTTAAACAAGGCTAGCAGTAAGGTGATGCTAGTGGGCTACAAGATCCAATGAAAACTTAGCAACAGCGATTGTTACGATTCGATTGTTACGATTCAATTGTTACGAATGTTATGATTGTTTTTATCTAAAATAGTATTGGTGATATATGTAAACGTTATAAATGTAAAGATGATATTTTTAAAGTATAGAAATTTAGAAAAAATAGCATCAACTTGAGGGACACTGCTTCCTGCGACACTGCTTCCTATGACATGTGTTAAATGACATAGAACATAGCACATTTTGTAGCAGACCACCCCATTTGTAGGCAAGCAAAAATAATGGAACATGTGTCAAGTGCTTCTTGTTACCCAGGTGTGTCCTGTTAGATCGATTGTTTAAACAATAAATAGCTCTGAACATCTACTCTTGGTTTTAGCCTTCACTTTATGAAGCCTGCATTTGTTGTTAAAAAGGATAAGCCAACATGGAGATCAGAGAGCTGTCTATGGGAGAAAAGCAAGACATTTTGAAGCTGAGAAAAGAGGGAAAATC
Organism: Ictalurus furcatus; assembly: GCF_023375685.1. NCBI lineage: Eukaryota > Metazoa > Chordata > Actinopteri > Siluriformes > Ictaluridae > Ictalurus > Ictalurus furcatus. The sequence goes on along the minus strand of NC_071259.1, from coordinate 13,289,635 downwards.
GATCAGAGGTATTACACAAAAATTGGGCATTGCCAATACAACAATTTAGAATGTCCTGAAAAGGAAAGAAATTACAAAGCTACAAAGCAGGTACAGGATCACACTGTTGAAAAATATCAATCAGGAGAGGGTTATAATTTTTTAGAAGCCATTGGCCATATCATGGAACACTGTAAAGACAATAATCGACAAGCGAAGAGAATGTGGCTTGATAGTGACACTACAAAAACAGGACCTCCCTCTAAAATTGATGAGAAGATCAGGAGAAAACTGGTCAGGGAGGCTGCCAAGAGGCTATAGCAACATTAAAAGAATTGCAGAAATTTCTCACAAGTACTGGTTGCTCCCTACATGTGACAACAATCTGCCAAATTCTTCATATCTCTCGACTATGGGGTAGGGTGGCAAGACATAAGCGTTTTTTTAACCAAAAAAATAAAATAAAAATTACATCCAATCTCCCAAAACCATTTGGAATAATTTGTTATGGTCTGATGAAACCAAAGTTGAACTTTTTGGCCATAATACCAAAAGATATGTTTGGCACAAGAAACACAGCAGCATGGTGGCAGCATCATATTTTGGGGCTGTGTTTCTTCAGCTGGAACTGGGGCTTTAATCAGGTTGGTGGGAATAATTAATAGCTCCAAATACCAGTCAATTTTGGTGTAAAACCTTAAGGTTTTTGCTAAAAAACTTAAGATGAAGAGGAATTTCACCTTTCAGCATGATAACAACTCATACCAAACCTCCAGATCAACAAAGGAATGGCTTAACCAAAACAAGAAACAATTTTGGAATGGCCCAGCCAGAGTCCAGACCTAAATCCAATCAAAAATCTATGGGGTGTCCTGAAGAGGGCTGTGCACAGGAGATGTCCAGCCACTTTGACAGATTTAGAATGCTTTTGCAAGGAAGAACGGCAAAATATTATTAAGTCAAGATGTGCCAGACTGAGTGACTCTTACCCACAAAGATTGAATGTTATACTAAACATGACATACTTTGGTATGATGATTAACTTGGCAGGTATGATGGTGTGAATACAACTTAATAAAAAACATAACATTATGGTTATAGGCATGGGTAATATTGGTTACAGATCATAACAATTAATATGCCAAGTACGATGGCACAGGTAATGTGGCACATACTCAAGTATATAAAACAAAGAAATAAGTAAAGAAAAGTGCTCATTGAGTCTGAATGTTCTGTGGAGTTCTAAGTTTGGTTGGGTCACTCAAGGTCACTTCAGAGATTTGCCCTGAAGCCAATCCACAACTGTTTTGGCTGTATGCTTTAGGCCATTGTAATGCTGATAGGTGTATCTTAACCTCAGGTTGTGTGCATGCTGGAGTTTTCTTCAAGAACCTCTTTGTATTTGGCTGCTTTCATCCTTTACTCAATTCTGACCAGTCTCCCTGTCCTGCTGCTGCCCCATTGCATGATGCTGGCACCACCGTGCTTCATCATAGGGATGATATTTGCCAGTTGATGAGTAGTACTTCGTTTTGCCAGATATAACACTTGGAGTTCAAGAGTTCATTGGACTTTCATGCACAGTGAATTGTGGGACCTTATATACTCAAGTCTGTACCTTTCTAAACCATGTCCAATCAGTTACCACAAATGGACTCCAGACAAGTTCTAGAGACATCTCAAGATCATCAAAGCAAACAGGATGCACATGAGTTCAGTTTCATCTGCCTTACCCAAGGGTCTGAATATATAAATGAGAGATTTTAATAAATTTGCTAAAAATTGACTTTGTCATTACAGATTTTTGTGTGCAGATTAATGGCAAAATCCTAAAGGTAATTGGAAATTTCTCACGTGTGGATATTGAGTTAACTTCTGGTGGCTTATACTAAAATTACACTAACCTGATTGCATAAGTGTGCACACCCCTTAACTAAGACCAAGTAAGTAAATAGTAAGTAAATTTTATTTATATAGCACGTTTCACACAGCAAAGCTGATAATTCTGAGTCCCGAATGATACCAAGGTTCCTAAACTGGGAAGAAATTGAGGGGAAATGGTTACGAAGCTCATTAATGAGACCATCTCTCAATCTCAGGGGGCCAAAAACAATTATTTCAGTTTTGTCTTCATTAAGTTGGAGGAAATTATTTGTTAACCATTTTTTAATGTCGTCCAGACAGTCCAACAGTGGTTGAATGGAGTCACCAGCTTTCAATGGTATGTACAACTGGGTATCATCAGCATATAAATTAAAAGAGACATTGTGTGCCCTAATAATATTCCCCAATGGACGCACGTATAAGTTAAAAAGAAGTGGGCCCAGAATGGAGCCTTGAGGTAAACCACTAATAATAGGAGCGGAAAATGAGGAGAAATTACCCAACGCTACCGAAAAGGACCTGTCCTTAAGATATGAGCTGAACCATTGTAGGGTAATACCCTTGATACCAAACAGATGCTCTAATTGCCAAAGAAGTATATTATGGTGTACAGTATCAGTATGTAAGATCTAGTAGCATCAACACAGTATTTTTTCTAACATCCACTGCCAGTAAAATGTCATTTGACACTTTTAACAAAGCAGACTCCGTGCTATGATAAGCATTAGAAACCAGATTGTAAAGGTTCCAATAGCTTAGCTGAATGTAAAAACAGGACCAATTGTGACTGCACTACTTCCTCTAACAGCTTTGACAGAAACGATAGCTTAGAGACAGGCCAATAATTATTATAGCAACCTTCATCCAAACCTTGTTTCTTAAGCAAAGGTTGAACAATAGCATGCTTAAAACAATTTGGGACCACCCCAGCATCCAAAGATGAATTTATCAACACCTGGATACTGGGGCCAATTTCAGAAAAAGTTGCTTTTATAATCTCAGAAGGAACATCAAGTGACGTGGACGTTATTTTCATCTGGTTAACCAGATCACACAGTTTCTTTCGAGAAACATGTTGAAATTGAAAAAAGGAAACCGGTATAGCCAGCAAATTCAGGAACAGGTCTAAGAACTGTGAAGTGAAGGAAGAATGAATGGTTATTACTTTACTTTGACTACCAACCTAGCATATATTGAGTTGTCAATTTTATTCCACTTTTCCTTACATTAATTCTCCAGATGTATCAAATTGTAAGGGGATCAGTTGTGCACATCCCACTTCAAGTCATTCTACAGGTTTTCGATAGGACTGGGTTTTTACTGCACCATTCCAAAATATTGATCATCTTCTTCTGAAGCCATTTCTTTGTTGGATTGAATTTGAGCTTTGGGTTGTTATCATGCTGGAAGGTGGATTTTTTCTTCATCTTCAGCTGTCTAAGAGAAGGCTGCATGTTTTGTTCAAAAATAGATTGGTATTTCAGTCCCAGCTAAAGAGAAGCAGCCCCATAGCATGATGCTGCCACCACCATGCTTAACTATAAGCAATGTTCTTTGGGCGATTAGCTGTCTTGTTTTTGTTCCACACATATCTTTTAGAATTATGCCCCAAAATTTATACCTTGGTCTCATCTGAACATGATACATTTTGCTACATGTTTTATCGAAACTTAGGCGGGCTTGGATTTTTATTTTCATGAGAAAGGCCTTCTGTCTCTCCACCCTAACACATAGATCAGAATATGAGGAATTGTAGTCTCATGCAGAGAGTGATCAGTGCTTGCCAGATATTCCTGCAGCTCCTTTAATGTTGCCATAGGTGTCTTGGCAGCCTCCTTGATAAGTTTTTGCCTTGTCCTTTTGGAGCATACTCACATGCCCCATTATAAAAGGGTGTGCACACTTATATAACCAGAGTATAGTAAGTTTTATTTTTCTATTTGTTTTTCACTTGAATTTTGTTGGTTGCTATATCACATTAATGGTGGAAAAAGATCTGACAATTATTCATCTTAGGTTTCCTTTTACATAAAAAAAACCCCTCCAATTATTTTCTCATACCCTGTGGATGGGGGCCTTGTCACACTGGAAGCAACTACTCCCATCAGGAGAAGAATGTTTCATAGGATAAAGGTTATCAGTCAGAATAACTTTGCATTGATGTGCAGTGACCCTTCCCTCTAAGGGTACAAAAGGACCCAATCATGGCAGCAAAATGCCCACACATGACAGAGTTACCAGTAATTTATTTTAATTTTCATTTGATATCCTTTCAAGTCCCAGACAGCCTTGATTGTGTTTTATTTCTTTTTACAGAAATGTGGTCTATTACTTAATGTGGTCCATCATGTAATAAAATAGAAAATGTAAATGGTCTCTCTACCATTGAATTTATTGGCCAATTTGTTTGTGTTCTACTGTCATATAATAGGCATGTAAGACAATTTATTTGGCACTAAGGGTGTCATAAGGGTATCATAATTTACACAGTACTCTGCATGCTTATTAATTTGCTCTGACTCCTCTAATATAATCATGTACAGTTGGGAACTTTTCCTTGTAGCACCATGCTTATGTGTAAAAGAGTGTTTGTGTTAAGGTTATTTGTATACTTAAAAAAAATCGCTATATTCGGTGTATATACAGTACACTGTCTGGCCAAATGTTTGTGAAACGTCACACCCATATGTGCTTTCTGAGCATCCCCTTTTGCTATTATAATAACCTCAACATTTCTGGGAAGGCTTTCCACTAGATTTTGGATTTTAGCTGTGGGCACTCATGTTGGACAAGAAGGCCTGGGCCCAGATGGCATTTCAATCTACCTCAAAAGTAAACACCTTTGTGTTCTGTGCAGGCCACACAAATTCTTCCACAGCAACCTTGGCAAATGATGTCTTCATAAATGGTCTGCACTTATATAGTGCTTTTATCCAAAGCATTTTACACTGTGTCTCATTCACCCATTCACACACACACCAATGGTAACAGAGCTGCCATGCAAGGCGCTAACTTGCCATTGGGAGCAATTTGGGGTTCAGTGTCTTGCCCAAGGACACTTCAGCATGCGGAGTCACATGGGCAAGGAACCGAACCACCAACCCTACGATTAGTGGACAACTGCTCTACCACCTGAGCCACAGCCACCCTTCATGGACCTCACTTTGTGAACAGGTTAATTGTCATGCTGGAACATATTTGTGCTAGGCCCCTTAGTTCCTGTGAAGGGAATTGTAATGTTACAGTAATGTAATTTTTTTCTTTGAGGTGTTTAATACATTTAACATTTTTGCCAGTGACCTTCATTGTCTGGGGTTCAGCTACTGTAGATGCTTTCAGAGTGGTCAAATAAATAAAAATCTTTCTACTCTAAAGTTTAAAAATGTTCTACTTAATAAGCTAGTTTTCTACAGTGATTTTAAACTTGTGATGCCATTAATGATTAAGCAGTTAAGCTATGGTAGTTTGGCAGTAGTTTGGTAGTTGGCTTGCTGGCAATTGTTATCAGCTAAGAGTTAGGTGCTTAATAAAAATTAAGTTATTTCAGTAGAACATAAAAACTGTAGATGCACTTGTTTCATACGATGATATGTTTCATATGTTTCATGATGGCTAAATGCTGAGTAAGCATTTCCCTGGGAATCCTGGATGCTTCACCTTTGACGTGATTTAATTTGTCTTTTGAGATTTGTACTTAGGGTTCAGATTTTTTAAAATACAAAAAAAAAAAACATAACTCATAATTTTGGATTATATGTTTTAAAACATTGGCAAAAATGTAAATGTATAAAATACACTGGGGGCATGGTGGCTTAGTGATTAGCACATTTGCCTCGCAACTCTGGGGTTGAGGGTTTGAATCCTGCCTTCGCTCTCTGCGCATGGAGTTTGCATGTTCTCTCTGTGCTTCGGGGGTTTCCTCTGGATACTGCAGTGTCCTCCCCCACTCCAAAGACATGTGCTGTAGGCTGATTGGCATTTTCAAATTGTGTGAATGTGTGTGAGATTGTGCCCTGCAGTGGGTTGGCACCCTATCCAGGGTGTCCCCGGCCTTGTGCCCTGAGTTCCCTGGAATAGGCTCCAGGCTCCCCCACGACCCTGTGTAATGCAAGCAGTATGGAAAATGGATAGATGGAATAATTTCACCACAGAAAAAAATAATTTTATTTAATGTGAGGTGTACATAATTATATAGTTTAAATAGCAAAATTCACAATATGTAATAATTCATATTCAAAACTTTTGTCAGCTTCCAAGTTTCATACCAAGTACATTACTGACAATATGTCTTGGCTAGATGTCAGGAGAGTCAGGTTATATGGTCATAGAAAAGGGCCTGAAAAATCCATGCAGCGTGTGGTGATCACAGACAGGGGCTTGAGATAATAGGTTTAGTGGTGAAGAGAAAAGCTGGACCTCAGGGCTTGACTACAGTGGCATAAGTAATGAAGCTCAGCACAATGGCTAAGGAGTTGAGGCAGTAGAGCAACAGGGGTGGCAGTAGTTTTGAGAACATTAGGGAGGGGGATTTGAGACAGAATGTAAGTGAGCAACAAAGAAACTGAGAGATGGTTGACATTTAGCATATGCTGCTGTGTGCTGCAGACTTCAGAGTCAAAAACTCAGAATAGTTTCTTTAGTTATATGAAGTCAAGTGTTATACAAATATAACCAGGCCTGCATTTCAAAAATAGTCAACATTTTTAATTAATCAGTTTAATCAGTCAGTATAATGCTTTTCATATTCCCGGAAGGGTATAATAAATAGTAATATTAAATATGCTTCAGGATACACTTGTTAATAATAATTTATGGATATTTCTGGTTATAGATATGTGGCAGCAGGGGCGTGGTCGAGCGCCGGTTTGTGAATGGAGGGTCGAGTTGGGAGAATGAGTGGTAAGGATGAGACTGCACCTGTGGGTGATTTTGTGATTCAGTGAGTGGTGATGAGATAAATGTGGGAGCAAGACCAATTCTAATGGAGGGCAAAGCCAATTGTTTTTTTTTTGTTGTTTTTTTGCTATACACTGAAGACAGTTGAGTTTGAGATCAAAAGATAAATATGAGACTATAGGTCTTACCACCCAATTTTTATGTGCGCAAAACAATTGAAACAGAAAATTGTAAAGTATATTAAGTATATAATGCCTACTATTTGTTTGAATATCAGTTGCTTGCAAAAACTGCATTAAGTCGGTGACCCACTTAGATGACCAAAGTGCATTCTTCTTTTGTGATGCTTTTCCAGGCTTGTACCACAGCTACTTGCAGTCATTGGTTGTTTTGGTTGTTCAATCTCCTCTTCAGGAGGTGAAATGCATGCTCAGTTGGGTTAAGGTCTGGTGATTGACTTGGCCAGTCTAAAACCTTTCACTTTTTTTCCACTGATGAAGTTCTTTGTTATGTTGGCAATGTGTTTTGGTATTATCTTGCTGCATGTTCCTCTCAAATATATTGGATGCATTTCTTTGTAAATTAGCAGACAGAATGTTTCTGTAGACTTCTGAACGTATACTGCTGCTACCATCATGCGTTACATCATCAATAAAGATTAATGAGCCGGTTCCAGCAGCAGCCATGCAAGCTGAAGCCATGACATTTTCTTTACTGTGCTTGACTGATGAGCTCATACATTTTGGATCATATAGAGATCCTTTCTTTCTCCACACTTTGGCCTTTCCATTACTTTGGTAGAAGCTAATTTTGGTTCCAGAACTTTTGCGTCTCATCTTCGTATTTATTTGCAAATTCCAAGCTAGCCTTCCAATTCTTACTGCTGATGAGTGGTTTGCATCTTGTGGTATGGCCTTTATATTTCCGCTCTTGAAGTCTTCAAATGGTGGATTGTGATACTTTCACCAATGTCCTGTGCAGGTTGTTGGCGATGCCACCGATTTTTGTTTTTGGGGTTTCTTCACAGCTTGCACAATGTTTCTGTCATCAGCTGCTGCTGTTTTCCCTGGCTGACCTGTTCAATGTCTGGATGTTAGTACACCAGTTGTTTCTTTCTTTTTCAGGGCATTCCAAGTTTTTGTATTGGCCCAGTGCTTGTGCAATGGCTCTGATCGATTTTCCCTTTTTTTCTTATTCAGAGCTATCTAACAGGGCACACCTGTGCAACATGAAACACCTGTCAGGGTGTTTGATCAGGGTGTTTGATCAAAATTGGATGGGTTTAAAGTAAAGTGACACTGGCCAATTGAGGGTTTCTGTAAGCTCATGTATGTGGAAGAGAACATTTACAGCTTTCCTTGAAGTGAGTTATGCAGCCCTGTGTCATAGAATAAGAAGCAGTTTGAGAAGATGTAGTTGCTTCATATGTCTCAGAGGAAGCATAAAATTGGGAGCAAATGGCTGTGGCAGTCGGTTGTATGTGCGCTTTTTATTCCAAATCCAACAAAACAATAGAACTGACAAACAACAGAAGGTTATCTCCATTCCAGTGGATTGCGCCAGCTCATATGCTTGCACACATGCATGCATGCAAACACACACACATGCACACACACAAACACACACACACACACACACACTGGCCTGTGGACCACAGTGAACTTAAATGGCTGTAACACCAGATACCAATGAGTGATCCATGCATTGGCATCCTTCATGTGGTGGAGCCACTGTAGGTGGGGTGAGGTCTGAACAGAGAGTGAATGGGTGCCCCAGTAAGTAGTATTGTAGTGTGCCCATTTGATGGCCAGACACTCCTTCTCCATAGTGCTATATTTTGACACCTGCACCGAGAGGCTCCTGCTGATGTACAGCACTGGCTTGTCCTCCCCCTCCACTACTTGGGACAGTACGCCCCCAGCCCTCTGTCCAGCATGTCTGTCTGCAACACAAAAGGGAGAAAAAAGTTAGGGGAGTGAAATAGAGGGCCCCCCCACAGAGAGCCTTGTTAAAAATTACAAAGACCTCCTGTCACTGCTCTGACCACTGGACTGAATCTGGTGCCCCTTTTTACTGAGATCAGTCAGAGGGCTGGTGAGGTCCAAATAATTAGGTATAAACCTGCCATAATATCTCACCAGCCCCAGGAACTGTCTCACCCCCTTTTTGGTCTTGGTTCTATGGCAGGAGACAATCTCAGCAGTTTTATTAATTTGGGGATGCACCTGTTGATGACCCAAGTGGAAGCCCAGATACTGAACCTCCCTCTGTCCAGTGTCATCACATTATTACTATAGAATATCATGTCACCTAAGTAGGTAGTAGCATATGTGCTGTTGGGCCATAATACCTGATCCATCAGGCTTTGAAACATAGTTGGCACCCTGAAAATCTTGAATGGAAGTGTGACAAATTGGTGTAAACCAAATGGGGTGGAGAATGCCATTTTTCCCTTGGCCTTAGCCATGCCTAACCAATTCAAGAGTTCATCAATACTAGCCATGGAGTAGGAATCAAATGTAAAAACCTCATTCACCTTGCAGAAGTACACAGAAAAATGGACTGCCTTATCAATGTTGGGAACCAGCATGATGGCGCTGTTCCACTCACTGTGGGAATCCTCTATTACTTCCATCTCTAGCATTTTTCTCAGTTCGTTACATTTTTTTGTATTCGGGTAACTGATATGGCTGGATGTGCACAACTACATTGGGAGGAGTCTCTATGTGGTGTTCTATTAGGTTTGTTTGTCCAAGCAAGGAAGAAAACATCCAGAAATTCAAGTTTCAACTTGGAAAACTCTGCCCTCTGGGACAGTGAGAGATGGTCTCCAACTGGAGTGGAATCAGCTGTTTTGGGACACTGCAGTCCCAACCACTGCCATTGCCAGAGCATCAGGGACCGTTTCCCTCTATTGTTTAAAGAGGTTAAGGTGGTGCCATGTGTTTCACCTGCTTGTGAGCACCCCCTCATAGTCAACTGCCTATTATAGAGCCATTGCTGTCTCTCCTGTAGCTGGAGCAAATTCTCCCATGATAAGGAGTTTTGCTTGCAGGTCCAGAATGTACTGCACTTCATTTTAATGAGCATGGGACTGTCCTCCCAGTTTTCTTAATGACTTACAGCATGTGTCGGGACTTCTGCCCACATAATAACTAAAATGAGGAAAACCCAGTGGAGGCCTGGTGAACCTTGTGGATTGCAAATAATAGGGCTTCGAATCATTTATCCCAATTCCAGCTATAATTGTGTACAAACTTATGAATCATGTTTAAAGTGCTCCACTAATCCCCAATAATTTATACAGTTCATAGTGTAAGTGACATAAGTTATGTGCCTTGGTCAGTTAGGATCTCTTTTGGGGTCCCAAATTGGGACATTACTCAAAACAGTGCCTCTGTTACACTCTTCACAGAGATCAGCCTCAGATGTACTGCTATGGGACACTGTGTCCTCAGAGGCATTGCTTTGGGATATTATTTTGCCCAGCCCACCAGAAAGAATACAGAGCAATATACCCATGCTGAATGGTCTAATGACACAAGAAGTTCCGTGCCAATTCTTGCATTTGATGTATTTGGGATGGCCAGTGGATTCACCAGCTGTCATTTGCAGCAAGATGCACACTACCTGCATACATCACCGTGGATGCCCAGCCATTAAAACCAAGCCATTAACTGGGCTAGTGTTTTATCCACCTAGAGGTGCCTTGCACTTGGGTTGTAATGAGTTGTGTGGAAGAGCATTTCCCTGTGGCTTTGTAGTACCAGTAACTGGGTCATTGTCTCACCTGTTTGTGTCCCAGATTACTTGGTATAAACAATCAGTAATAATTGCAAAATGGGGAAAGGTAAGCACTGCCCCAGCCTAAATGTTTTCCTCAATCACTGCCACCTGCTCAAATGAACGCTTCAATGAACAATTGTGTGACTGCTCCAGCAGGAAATCCACTAGAGGCTCCAAGATGGTCACAAGACATACCTGGAAGTGCATTGGCAGTCAGGGCAGCACAGACCTCACACTCTGCCTCTAATTCTCTAAACCCCAGCCAATCCATGCCCAAGTGGTGACTGTCACCTTTAGACAATGGTTTTGTCCTTTTATAAGTGATGATGAGAGGCACCATAGGATATTTGTACACATCCCTGTGAATACACCGCACCTTCACCTCCCAACAGCATCTTGACTCAGGCTTTGGCACATTAAGGTCTGCAAGCTGCCTGTATCTACCAAGGCCTGATGTATACCCCCATGAGTACTAACTGGCATTCTATATGTATACTCCAGATCAGGGGAGGGCCATGGGACCTTGGAGATCCGGTGCACCTGCTCAACATCCATCCATGGACACTCCTCTTGCAAATGTCCCAGTTCTCCACAACCTCAACAGACCTGCCCATGCCACACTCCAGCTCTTCGGACCTCAGGTTTTTTTTTGCAGCTGGTGGCAATCTCTTTCGCTGTGGTGTTGGAGTGGGCAGTGTGATGGCACACCGGGTTTCTGAGCCCGCGCACCAGTTGGATGGCCTCGGCCAGTGAGTCTGGTTATTGGCACTGCTTGCAGCTGGCGATGAACTGTACCAACACCACCTTCTCGATGACCTTGTCCGGATGTGCAAGGTTCAGTCACAGCCAGTGCTTGCAGGGGTTGAGGAGTCGCTGCGTGTTAGTGACAAGCTTGGATGGAGGGACGCAGCTTGGTCTTCCACAATTTTATTGAAGATTTCCTCAACAACTGCTTGCATGCAGTTGTCTACTAAGTTTCTCCAAGGTTTATCCTGAGTATGTAAATTGGTAATCTAGGTGTAGAATAATCATGTGTGTGTAAAGCATAGAGAGGCAATAGCAGTTGTGATTACAGTGATTACTGAGATGTCTTGGACTGATTTGGGTGATTTTTATTTTCTGTACACTAACATGCTTAAAGATGTCATAAGGTGTATATATATTTTAATCTTACCTTACTAAACCCAATAAGAAGTAAATATGAAGGCAGTGTATTACTTTTTGGTAATGTTAAAGTTTTTCCCCTCTTGTTTGTGCAATCATTGCTGTTAGTTGGCATAGAATAATTGCACCTTTCCCCAGGAGCTATCTGTAATTTTAATTTTATTTTAAGTTTTACAATTACATTACAATACAGTATTACAGTTAATTGGTGAGTGATGTCATCACTTTTGATTGACTCTGCATCTTTACAAGAAAGCAAATTAGGACATACAGGACTTGTTCTAGTGTGTAACGTCTGAATATATAAAGCATGTGCAACTGGAGGTGTGAAGTTAGGAGTTGTCATTAAAAAGTTACAAAACTCACAAAGCAACACTTGCGTAAATGTATTCTGTGTATGTCTTAGGACGAGAGTGACAATAGGTGCATGTTATTATATTTTAGCTGGCATACACCCGTTTGTCTGACCGTTTGTGTTTGTTTGTGTGTGTGTGTTTATTCTTGTGTATGCAGAAAGTATATAAGGTGTCATCTCAGCATACAGCCTTCACAGAATGCAGCTCCATAGTGACAAAACATTCAAATAAATTGCTGTCAACATGCCCAGTGCCAGCTTCACTGATTTTTATCTGACGTCTAGAGGACTTAGAGACATCATCTTGACAGCCAGTGCTATGAAATCTCAAGAGGGGAGGGAGGGAGAGAGAGAGAGAGAGAGAGAGAGAGAGAGAGAGAGATATCTTTTACATGCCACTGTAATCCTTTTGAAAGGGAAACACATACAGTAGTCAGCTCTTGCACAACTGTCAATAGCGCTTTTTACAATACAGATTTTAACAACTATAAACTTGGGATTAGGATACACTTACACATTCACAAAACATTGAATATGATTATATTTCAAATGAAAGCACCAAATATCTGCTTGTGTCTCTCACAACCAGCAACAAATTGTTGGCACACCAGCTTCTTGTCTTAGAGGTCCAACTCGTCTTGTGACATTGTTTAACTATAACACTTCCTGTGTGAACAATCACACAGTTGATAATTATGGGAACTATTAAAAAGTTAAGCATTATGGCTGAACTGCAATGAAGCTAGCTAGCTAGCTAGCTATACTATATGTGGAGTGTCATTAGCTAGATTACACCTTCATATCATACCTTCTCTGGCTTCTCAGTGCATATTTTATTCTTTTTGCTGTCCCTCTTTGACCAGCAATGCAAAATACTCTGCTCTTCATTATCAGAGCTACTGCATGTGCTCCCCCCATCAAACGGCAGTCATAAAGCACTCAGTCAGAGCTGTGTTGGTGAAAGTGTGAAGGTGAAGATGATAATTTTTCCCATGTTCAGAATTTATTTTGTCATTTTCTTCTGGAACAAACACACTGGGTAAACACTCAGAAAAATAACACCACTAAAGTGAATGAATTTGAAATGTTTCCTAAAATAGTCTGTGGCACCACTCTCTACATCTCTCTTAACTCAATTTCCACCACAATGTTTCTTCTAAATAATATTATTTTTGTGTACCTTTTTGTACTTATTAATTAGGATCTTTGGCCCATTGCATTTTTAAGGATGAGAGTGAAAAGCTTTTAATAAATGAAGGAATTTGTCAGGAAGCAAATTGTGCATGTGTTAAATGAACAATCTAGTGTTTACGTTGTACTGGTCAGTAAGAATTAGTGTCTCAGTGGTCCACCAATTCATAAAAAATTGAGGTCACATGACTTCATTACCATAATCAGTTTATGTACTTTATTGACATCAGACTAATTGTTTTTACAGTTACTGCCGTTCTGTTCGGCTCTCAGAATTATTGGCACCCTATCCGGCCGGCGTTCAAAAGTATTGGCACCCCGCACGGCCAGCTCTCAAAAGTACTGGCGCCCTTGACGGTCGGCTCTATAAAGTATTGGCACACTACACGGCCGGCTCTAACAGTGCTGGCGCCCTATCTGTCCGGCTCTCGAAAGTATTGGCTCTCGGGATTGGTTGGCGAAGCCTATGCGGCATTGGGTCTTGCTTGTGGGTCTTGGCATACAATAGCAGTGTTGCAGGCCTACCAGGCAGACCTGCTGAATTGTGAGGGATGCACAGAAGGCTAGTGTTGCAGCCCACCTCCCACCACAGAAAGCAAGGGGAACCGGGTGGCCACAGTCGCAGCCTGCTAGCAGGCCTGATTTAAAAATGATAATCAGTGCCGGAAAGACAAAAACAAAAAAGAAGCGGTCCTCAGGGGCTGTGGAGGGCGGTATCAGGAGAGGAGAAGTTGTTAGGCTAGTTAGCCCCCAGTATTACTGTAGGGCTCCCCTAGTCAATGTCGTCCCAAGTTTTCAGTTTTTTCTGGTCAGCGAGCTGTCACAGGGCAACAAAAATCTGATTCTTTCCCGTTAACAAAATGTGGAAAGTTAACGTCACTAAGACCATCAGGCAGCGTGCCAAATGTATCTCCAGGGGTTCTGATCTCCATAGAAGAGGGTACTAGGTCCAATTCATAGCTCAACCCTCCCATTTCAGAGCCGTGCTCACCGCAGTAGTCAGCACAATGCAGAGCCCGACGTTAGCCCAGGAAGTAGATCTCTCTTGGACAAAGTAGTCATAGAACATGTACCTCTTTCTCTGAGGGAGGGAGGTTTTTACAGCCATTATTTCCTGGTCCACGGAAAAGACGGGGGTATGCGGCCAATTTTAGATCTGCATAATCTAACCGTACTCTTCGGACATACAGGTTCAGGATGTTGACACAGGTGCAGGATGTTGATGCTCTTATGGAACGATAAATTCTCTTGGAACTTATCGTTCGATAGACTCAGTTCAAGGATTGGTTTGTGATGATAGATCTAAAAAGACACATATTCTATTGCTAGTCACATGAAGTATGAACGCATGAACAATTATGGTTCTTCCTTTCGCTAGCTTTAACCCTTTGCACCTACACAAAGTGCATGGATGCCGCGCTGGCTCCTTTGTGACTCCAGACCATCCGTATGCTAAATTACTTGGATGACTGGTTAATTCTAGTGCAGTCCAGGAAATTGGCGATTGAACATCGTGATGTTGTTCTCGCCCACGTAAGGAGCTTGGGGCTCAGGTTGAACCTCAGGGAAAGTTGCTTCTCCAGTCAAGAAAGACTTTTCTAGTGGTTATATGCGATTCAAATACCATGAGGCCGTGTCTGTCCCCAACACGCATAGGACAATCCCATCAACATTGAGCAAGATAAACTTAGGTCTGGGCATCCACTCCAGTCTCTATGGAGACTGTTGGGGCTTATGGCAGCAGCAGCAAACGTCATTCCTTTGGGCCCATTGCACATGAAAGTTGGGGGTTTCATCTGAGGACAAAACCCCTGAGAATAATCAGTGTCATGTGGCATTGCCTATGTGCTCTGAGAACTTGGAGGTGTCCCTGGTTTCTAGCTTCAGGTCAAACTCTAGGGGTGTGTCTTATTGAAAAACAGTAATGTCAGATGCCTCCCTCATGGTCTCTGAAGTGGCAATCATCTAGAATGGTATATAAATTGCCTAGAAGTGTGGGCTGTACTCTGAGCACTGAATTCTTCTCCTCAGTTGAGAGGTCACCATGTGTTAGTTATGACCGACAATACAGTGGTGGTCTCATATATCAACCACCAGGGAGGTTTACGTTCACACCCCTTGTTCAGGCCGGCTCAACTAATTCTGCTCTGGCAGAGTGAAAGTTTTGTAAGTGAGTGCAATGTACTCGCAATGCAGTTACCTGGAATGTGGGGGAAGACATTGTATTGAGGCAGGGGCTGAGGCCTGGGGATTGGAGGCTCCGTCCACAAGTGGGTGAGTCCATATGGCAGAGGTTCGGGTGAACGGAAGCAGACATATTCGCCCCTGAGGAGACAACACACTGCCCACTGTAATTTGTCATCACTCCTCCTGCAAAAAAAAAGGTCAGGGCTGGACACCATGGTACTCACGTGGCCGAGGTCATGTCTGTACACCCTTCCCTGATCACTCTGCTCCCATAGGCTGTAGCGAGAGTTCGCCAAGACCTCTGCTGTGGCACTTCCTTGGAGATTCCCGTTCACAGGTAACTATTGTCTCAAGCCAGATGGTTGATTTATCATCCTCGGCTAGAACTATGGAAACTGTGCGTCTGACCCCTGAGGGGCACCAGCTCATAGATTTCGATCTCTCAACCAAGGTTGTAGAGACCATGTTAAACGCTAGAGCACCATCCACAAGAAAATTGTATGCATCCATGTGGCAACTTTTCTTTCATGGTGTGAGGAATGTCAGTGAGACCCAGTAAACTGCACAAATAGCTACAGTCCTGGAGTTCTTACAGGAATGTTTCTCAGCAGGGTTGGCTCCTTCTACATTTAGGGTTTACGTGGCCACCATTTTGGCCAGCCATGCTCCTATTGATGGAGCCTCTGTGGGGCAACATCCTCTAACTTTGAGGTTTACATGTGGTGTCAGACAGTTGAGGTAGACCATCTGCAGACCACGCATACTTTCCTGGGACCTTCTGTGGTCCAGGATGGTCTGTCAGGTGCCCCATTTGAGCCCTAGGAGTCAGCTTCAGAGAAGCTTCTGACCCTAAAGGTATCTCTTTTGGCTGGCCCTGACATCTCTCTTGCCACTTCCTGCCTTGACTTTGCCACTGGATTAGCCAAGGCCTCCATATATCCTAGGCCAGATAATTTCCTAAGAGCCTGTGTCTGCTGCCCAGCCAGAAGTGTTGCAGTCTTTCTCCCCTCCTCTGTTCCTTACTCCAGAATGA
Organism: Ictalurus furcatus; assembly: GCF_023375685.1. Lineage (NCBI taxonomy): Eukaryota > Metazoa > Chordata > Actinopteri > Siluriformes > Ictaluridae > Ictalurus > Ictalurus furcatus. The sequence continues at coordinate 13,273,160 of NC_071259.1, read as the reverse complement.
GAAAGATTGCACCTACTGTGTCCAGTGAGGGCTCTTTGTACTTACTTCCACCGCTCCAGCCAGTGGCGTAAGTCGAAACAGTTGTTGGTCTGCTTGGCAGTGACAGTAGAGACGATGCTGTGTCAAAGCAGCTCATCTCTATTTGGATAGCGGAAGCAATCTCTATTGCTTATGAGGCGCGCAGTCTTGCTACGCCTCTGGGCATAGGGGCTCATTCCATTAGGGGGGGTGCCGCCTCAAAGGCTTTATCTAAGGGGTACCCTTGCAGGATGTGTGTACTGTCGTGGAGTGGTCTACACCCCACACATTCATTCGGTATTACAGTTTGGCCTTATTCACCAGCTCGTATATGGTTCTCAGAAATAATATCTCTCCCTGGGAAATTCCCATTCTCAGGATCTATTGTCTCAAGCCAGAGGGTTGATTTGTTACAGTGAGACCCAGGAAACTGTGCAATGGCTACAGTTCTGGAGTTCGTACAGGAACATTTCTTGCAAGGTTGGCTTCTTCTCCAATTAGAGAGGTTACACATGTAACCCTGTTCCCTGAGAAGGGAATAAGATGTTGCGTAGTTATGTCATACTGGGGTATTCCTGTAAATTGCATCTTCGCTTCAGACAAAGAGAAGCTGATAATGTGGCTTACAGGCGCTGGTTTATTGTCACGTATAAAATGCCACGTCACCTGACCACAGCAGGCCTATTAATAGGCATGATTTTACACAGATTTCAGATACCAGTCGCATGCAAGGGCGCTTCCAACATCGTGAAGCTCACGTAAGGTCTTACATGCATAACCTAAACGTTTCCTTTGAAGCATTTAAAACTAAAGATAGACATTGCTGCTGCTGAGTAAGCATTTGAAGTCTACGCTTCTGGTTTATTTTGATTTGTAAATTCAATTTTGAGAACGAATACTGTCTTTTAATTGTCTTACATGGTTAAATGGTAAATGGTCTGCACTTATATAGTGCCTTTTAACCTTAACAGTTCTACAAAGCTCTTTACAGTGTTTCTCCTTCACCCATTCTCACACACACTCACACACCAATGGCAGAGCTGCCATGCGAGGCACTAGCCTGCCATCAGGAACAACTTGGGGTTCAGTGTCTTGCCAAAGGACACTTCGGTATGTGTGCTAGGGATCAAACCGCCAACCCTTTGATTAGTGGACAACCTGCACTACCACCTGAGCCACAGAGTATAAAATGATTTATACTATGTAGCAGTGATACATTTTTTTTTAGCAGTTTGAATATTTTATTTAAGAAAACTCACTTAAAAGTACTGTTACAGTGAACCATGTACTGTAACGAGAGTACATGTAGATTCTTACTTTCCTCCCTTTGGGTTTATGCATTATACTTGTATATGCTTGTGTACTTGCATACTGTATTTTTTTAAAAACTGTACTTGGGATATAACTGAATGTGAATACATTATTCCTATTGAATGGATAATGAGTTCTAAACTAATACAAAATGCAGATAAGTATAGTAAGTGCATTATTCTTTTTTTAAAAGAAATTTTGCCAGAAAGCTTTACATTGAGACTAGGGGAGTACATCAGGAATGGGATCCTATAGGACGAAACAAAATATGTCACACAAGCAGAATTGCCAACCCAATTACAAAATCAAAAACCACAAAAAAAAAACTCTCTCAAAACGTATTGCGCAAGGGAGGTGCAATTTTCTTCTTTTTGTCAGTCTTTGAATGGGAAACAGGAAAAAAGTGGTATGCATGTATTTCTGTCTTGTTTATAGAGCTGCCGCTACATATAGCCCACACAGACAGCAAGCTGTGCACAGGGTAGCATACGCTGGGTCTCCAAAAAATAATAATTTCATTCAGTTTAAAAATATTAACTTGTACTCTTATTGGGCCTCATTTATCAAGCTGGATAAGAACTGATGTATTAGTAAATTGTTCATAGGAGCATTTACACAAGCAATTTGGTATTCATAAAAAATCCTGTAATATCACAAAAACATTTGTGTCCTACTTGTACTCCTGAGTGTGTACACATTTCCACATAAGAAGACTAAAACCTTGACTTGATCAACTTCAAACCATATAATTTGCATGGATTGCTGCACTTTTATATATGAATTATACTGTCTATGCAAGTATAAATTGCAGATTTTTCTTTTTTTACAGCATTTAGTTCTGCTTACTCAGAAAGATGTATAGCAGTGCTTTGTAGTCTCTATCAAAAATCTCATAGAGGTTCACTAGGTCAGGGACTATGAAAACCATAGTTTTGCTTCATAGTTTTGATAATATTTTGTCATTAATAAAATAACATGAAAAATAAAGGAAATGAGCCAACACAAAGCCATAAATTAAGACAAAGAAATGCTGATGTATAAATGGAGGATGAATGATAATGTTTTTTGGCTTAAAAATCTGTACTGTCACGGCATCTTCTTTTAACTCTGCGCAACTCTTCCAGCATGTCATCCAAGCCACTTAAATCTATTGAAAAAGAGCAGTTTCCCTTTGTGTTTGGCATCCATGATTGCCTGGATACATTGTTTTTTGCTCCTCTGTGTTCATGACACCATTTTCTTTTCATCCAACTTAATTCACACCTAATTCACCTTTTCTGTAATTTGTCTCCAGACTGCTGTTGTTTTTATTGGCAAAGAAGTGAGCCAAAATCTTCCACGTTTGCCTTTTCTCACATGCAAGTATAAAAAAAAAAAAATCTGCTTTTTCCAAAAGCTTGGTGAATCTGGCAGGACATTTTAGTTTGATTTGGCTATGGCAAACATTTACATACTTTTACTAAATGGACTGATAAATAAGGCCTATTGTTCTGAATTGAACATTCTCCATCATTATTAAAGAAACTCTTCCCTGAAAATCATATGTGCTTTGCAATGAAGTCACTTAAAGGATCCCGTTTTGCAGCAGCACTGAGTCCCAGCTGGGGATGAAACGGTTACTGGTTTCATGATAAACCATGTAACCATGTCACATTTAATTATCCTTAAAACCATTTGCGATTATTGTGATTTATAAAACTCGTGGTAAATACTGTCCACACACACCCAGCATGAGTCTGACGCAAATCTGAATTGTGGTCATATTTTTGATTTTATAAAAATGCTGAGGAAAACTTAATAGAAGATGAAGTGAGTGGGTTGTGAGGGGATGAGTGCGGGGCTTGTGGAGGCGTGACTGCCAGTGTAGCCTACTCGTGGCGGAGGCGGGATTCCCGAGACGGGGGGCGAGGGTTTTCCCGGGCCGGCGTCCTCCGTAGGTGGGACTCTCACCACCCGGCGATCTCGTCCGCGCTTGCACCTTTTGTGGGGAGAGAGAGAGAGAGAGAGAGAGATTAGCGTGGGGCGTGAGGTTACCGTCGTGCTCGGTGATTGCGAGCCGCTATGTCGCTGGAAACCACGCACGGAGTCCGTCTTGTCGCTACGGTCTTCTCTTCTCTCGTACGGCCGGAAGCGCGCCCTTTTATCCTCCTCCACCATCGCCTGAGTGGTGGAATTTCTCCGTTGGGTCCGCCAATCGCTGGCCGGCGTCGCGTCAGTCCAGCCCCGCCGCGGCGGTCCTTCCGGCTGGCGGAATGTTCGGCACGAAGCTGCCCACGTCGTGCCGGTGCGGCAGTTGGAGAAGGAGCGATTTCCTTCTTGTGTGCGCCGGCTCTCTGCCCGTCGCGACAATTATCTAAAAAGCAACTGAATTCAAATAAACTGTGCACAAAACAGAACAAATTAATCACAAGAAAGTCTGAGAATTATTTGTCCGACTCGAGTCTGCAGTCAGATAGTCTCGTTGTCATGACACAATCGCGATGCATCTTGCTTCAACATGCAGACAGGTATGCTGAAACCACTAGCTCTTCTGCTAACCTTTTCGTAATATTAGCAGTATTTTATATGCTTATTGCCGGTAGTTTTGTTCAAATTCATCGAGAGGGAATGTGTTGGTACGTACTAGCTACTAAAGTAGACATTACATTTCCAGACATGCAAGTAACCTTGTTGTTATATGTATGTTATATAGTCGGTAAAGGCACAATGCCAAACACACAGAGATGGCAGAAAATTTAAGAAAAAGTGAAGAAGGTATCGAAAGGGACATCTTAAAACTTTGAGCCTAAAAAGCCAGTTCAGCAAGCAGTTCTGCGGTTTTATGGAAATTTTATGGTTTATGGTTTTATTTAATTTTACTGACTTTACAGTAAGTAACATACAGTGGGTGTGTCACTACATTTGTGGATGGTAATACATTTCATAATGTTTAAATTTTCTTTTAATGATTCTTTGGAGTCATCTCTCCAATAAAAGATGCTGTTTTGTTGTAATTATTTCTATAAATGTAAAAGTAAAATAATAAATAACCATTAGATTATATTGGTAGTGTCATTATCTTATTCATTATTGTGAACACACACAGTTTGTTTACCATGTCAACCAGGGTGATTAGAATATGTAGTTAAATTAAAGTTTAGTTAAAGTTAAATGAGCTCTTTGGTGATATAGCCCCCTTTTTTTGCTAACCTGACTTCTGCTGATTTGTGCTGCGACTATGACTCATTTGGCTCATACTGAATTGCGCAGACATGTTCAGTTTTTAATTGTAGCATCCATTCTGTAGCTAAACTAAATGATTTTTATTACTATAAAAAGGCAAAACGATAGTGGGTTCGGTGCTGCAGTGGGCAAGTGATGTAATCGGTGTGCGACCGAACACAGTGTACCGACTATTGCAGCAAGCTTATTGACAACCATCCATCACTTTATAGTCAAATATAAAACCTGTGTAAATGATTTCAGTGTGTGTATCAGCACTTTTTATACATTGTCAGCACATTTTAACAATATCGTGATAATACTGATAACCGTGTTGGTTTTGGTCATGATTATCGTGTGAAATTTTCATACCATTACATCTCTAGTCCCAGCTTCAGAGTAGGTTTCGATAGTGTGTCCAGTGAACTTATCTGATCTTTCTGGAATTTAAAAGACCCCAAAAAGTAAATGTATTAAAATACTACTAGGTGGCTATTGTTGACACCTATAAGCAGCAGTTCCCTGATTTGGGAAAGACATAGTTGTTTTGACAGATATAGTAGTTCCAGTGCTTAATTTGCAAATCTGCAGGTCCCAGACACATAAAATTGCTTCTAGAATCTCACATAGCCAATGATATTCAATGCTGATTGGTAGGCATACGTAATTGATCACACTGCTACAGCGACAATGAGTTTTTAGCATTGAGTATTCTCAGTACAAAGGGAAACATTTATGGATTGCACATTCTATAAGCTTATCCAAACAGAACCATAGACCTACTGTGTCTGTACTGTTCCTACCTCAGTTACAAAGCACATTTGCCCAAAGCACTTCAAAAATAGAGCTGTTTCCTACACTAGGCCTACTTACAATAAACTAACATTAACTGCACAACATAATCAAGAAAAAAGCGACTTACCTAACACAAAATATTCCACAAAGCTGTCATGTCAGTGTTGCATTTTGATTTGAGTGTGTGTGGATGTCCTGTGTCCCTTACGTATCCATGAGCACACAAATGGCTCGGGATTGAAATTTGTAAGCGGTGGGCCCACAATGTTTACAAACATCAGAGATGATATGGTGGGGATGAGAAAGGATGCATGCTGCCAGCTACAATTGAGATTCTTTTTTGGAGAAACCTGCTTGCACTCCACTCGAGATTGGTATGGCATTCACACTAGCCAACAACTGCCTCAGGCTTTCTGGAACGTTTATTGTATTTGAGTCCTGTAATCCCTAAAAGCCCAAATGACTGTACGTGGGATGTTAACTCCATTTAATTCCCGGCAGTCAATCTCACTTTCAAAGCCATGCTCTAGTCCACTAGCATCTCCTTCATCAATCAGGCTAGCATTATCACTGCTAGTCATGGGAATGGTTACCAAACTGCTTCATCAGTGACCTGCTGCCACTCACTCTCTTGGACTCTTGCCTTTTAAGTATTTTCCTCCATTTTCTCATTGATGTTCGTATTTTTTTTTTTTTTTTTTTTTAAATGCTGTTAATGATAGCTGCTTTCTTTTTGCCATGACACACTCTACAATGCATGCTACATGACTGTAGGCTTCGTTTTGTGACAACGAATACAGGTGAACTTTGAACTTGAAATGATTGCATTACGGTATGTGAAAGAGTCTATTGATTGGCTATTAGCAATATGTGAGCACCGGTAATATAATATTAGGATTTTTATTGTAGTTTTTTTTGTCATTCTATTTCACTTTTGGTGAATTAAAAACAAACTTTTTTTGATAATATTGATAATATTGTTGTGTGAGACTTAAATCATCCACCTGCAGAGGTGGCGGATCCACATAAAAAGATTTCGGAATGCATGTACAGCTCAAATTAAGCTCTGAGTAGTTTGCTTGATTACTCAGTCACATCAGATAGAAGAGAGAAATTTTGCCACGAAAGTCCACAGGGCATCTGTGTCAGGAGCTGTATAAGGTTACGTTCTGCATTTTGCTATTTGTTGTTATAATTTGTGAATGCAAAATCACTTCTTTTCTAGCATTTAATGTTTTTCAGTGCTTCCAGGGCATAGAGGTAGGGAAAACATCTGTGTTATGCATGTAACCCTGTTCCCCGAGAAGGGAACGAGATGTTGTGTGAGCTTCATGCTGTGGGAACCACGTCATCAGCCTCTGTTATCAGAAGCGAAGATGCAATTCACAGGCATTTTTTCAGGGAACAGGGTTACATGCATAACTCAGATGTTCCCTTTCAAAGGGAACTCAATGTTGCGTGAGCTTAATGCTGTGGGAACGAGTATACCCACTCCGTCTACACTTGAGCCCGGGCTGGAGTCCATGTCCAAACTGTAATATCAAATGAATGTGTTCGGCGTAGACTACTGTGCCGCAGCACACACATCCTGTAAGGGTACCACTTTTGATAAAGCCTTTGAGGTGGTGATCCCCCTACTGGAATAAGCCCTTATGCCCAGAGGCATAGTGATACCATAACACAGAGGTTCAATCAATAGCAGTGTGGCTGGCCGAAATGGCGGCCACATAGACCCTAATTGTAGAAGGAGCCAACTCTGATGAGAAACATTACTGTAAGAACTCCAGGACAGTAGCTATTGCACAGTTTACTGGGTATAACTAATGTTCCTCCCTTCACGAGACCAAAAGTTGCCACTTGAGCACATACAATTTTCTCATGGATGGTGCTCTAGAATTTAACATGGTTTCTGCAATATCGGTGAGACTGGAGAGACCAGAATCTATGAGCTGGTGCCCCTCAGGGGCCAGACCCACAGTTTCCATAGTTCCGTCCAAGAGTGATAAATCAACCCTCTGGCCTGAGACAGTAGATCCCTGTGAATGGGAATCTCCCAGGGAGTGCCGCCTAGCAGGGATATTATCTCTGAGAACCATATTCGAGCTGGCCAATAAGGTCTTGGTGAACTCTCGCTCGAACATGTGGGAGCGGAGCAATCAAAAGGTGTACAGACATGACCATGGCCATGTGCGTACCATGGTGTCCAGCCCCAATGGTGTGGAAGGAGTGAGGACGAACCACAGCAGGCAGTATCGACTGTGAGGCGAACACATCCACTTCCACTAGGCTGAACCTCTGCCATACGGACTTCACCACTTGTGGATGGAGCCTCCAGAATTAACCAGTTGTCCAGGTAGTTAATCCATGCATTTCATGAAGGTGTGAGGGGATAAAGATAGACTGAAGGGAAGAACCCGATATTGATACACACTGCCTCCAAATGCGAACTTCAGGAACTTCTTGTGACTTGGCAATATTTCTATATGGAAAAATTGCTTCTTTTAGATCTCTCATCACAAACCAGTCCTCAAACTGAATCTGTGGAAGGATAAGTTTGAGCATCAACATCTTGAACCTGTATGTCTGAAGAATATGGTTCAGATGGTGCAGATCTAAAATTGGCTGCATACCCCCATCTTTTTTGTGGACAGGAGATAACAGTTGTAAAACCTCCCTCCCTCATAGAAAGGGGTACATGTTCTATGGCCCCTTTGTTCAAGAGGGATCATACTTCCTGCGCTAACGTCGGGCTCTGCTCTGTGCTGACTACTGTGGTGAGCACACCTCTGAACCAAGGGGAGTCAATCTCTGAACTGGACCCAATAACCATTTTCTATGGTGGACAGAACCCATGGGGACACATTTGGCAGTAGTTTCCACACTGCAAGATGGTCTTTTAGTGATGCTTTCCCTCCAACAGAATGTGGAAGAGTTAACATCAGATTTCTGTTGTCCTGTGACAGCTCGCTGACCACAGGAGACTGAAAACTTGGGATGACATTGGCTAGGGGAGGCCCTATAGTAATACTGTGGGCTAACTGCCCTAACAACCTCACATCCCCTGATACTTTCCTCCATGGCCCATCAGGACTGCTCCTTCTTTGCCTGCTTGGCATTAATGATCATTCTCAGATCTGGAACTCTGCAAAGGGAGGCAGGCTGCCACACTCATGCCACCTCCCTTGCACTAGTGCTGGTCTGGGCTTCATTCATGGATACCCGGACGACCTCAACATGATGGGGAAGGAACTGGCTGAATGCCGCCATTTGCTGTTTTGCCTCATGAAACCTGTCTCTGTTAACCATGCCGCAGAACAGGCCGGAAGGTTCAACAGGGGTATCCAACAGGGAGACCTTATCCTTATCCCCTGTCCCTGAGAGGTTGAGCCATAGGTGCCTCTCTGTCGCAGCCAATCTACCCATTGAATGGCTGATGTGACAGGCCATTGCTTGGTCGTCAAAAGAGACAAATCTGTGGCATGGTGAAGCTTTACCACTGCCTCTGGCCCAAATCCCTCACCGCTGTCGAGCTCACTTAGCAGGTCTGCTTGGAAGGCCTGCAACACTGCCATTGTATGCAGTAACCCACAAGCGAGACCTGTTACCGCATAGGCTTTGCCAACCAATGCAGAGGTGGCCTTACATGGCTTTGATGGCAAATATAAATAGGCGTGATTTTCCACAGATTTCAGATACCAGTCACACACTTCCCACAGAGTGAAGCTCAAGCAATGTTGAGTTCCCTTTGAAAGGGAACAAAACAAAAACATCTGGTCCACACCATGCCCACTTCTGGTTTAAATCAGAATAGAATACAAACTTTGGGGCACAATATACAGATAGTGCCATTGTGTTAAACTCCTAATCTCTGCCTAGTAATGTAATGTAAATTAGTAGGCACTCTAGATAGATATTTCAATGGAATATAGACTGTATTTATTTATTTTTATGTGGAGCTAATTTAAATCTAAGCAGACATAATGGGGGCCAGAGGAAAGTGCAAAGCAGAGAGGGGAGGAGGCAACAAGAGCAGGGAATAGAATAGAGGACAGGAGGAGGGAGTAAGGCAGAACTCAACATACAATGTAATGTAAACTACTCCCCTCTATCTCTCTTGGTTCACATCCCCCTCTCTGGCCCAGCCACCCATGACTGGTCCAGCCTTACGCCTGTCTTTGACATCTGCAACCAGTTGCAATACATCACTGTCATCTCTGCTTTCCCCATGTATTTGCATGTTTGTGTAGGTGTATGTGTGTGTAGTGGGGAGCTGAGGTGTCATGACGCACTCCCTTGTGGGAATAGTGCAGCTCAGGATTTGTAGAGCGATGCTAGTTCTTCTCACTACTTCAGCTGCACCTCAATTCTAATCCTTTTATTCTGGTCATATGCTGATTCCACTCATTTAAAGACGCATTAGCTAAGATTAGTCAAAATCAGTCAGGTTTAGGTTTCTAGCAGTTTATTAGGTGGAGTTAAACAACACCGAATATTTTTTTACTCATTGAACCCACCCCCATGCCTGCCATTGTACACAAAGCCCTTCCCAGAGAACCTACAGTTAGCATCCTAAATAAAGATAACATTAGCAAGGACCATAATGACAACACTACAAACACCCAAAATCCAGCTGATGCTGAGTTAAAGAGTCAAGAGTGTTTCCACCGTACTATTTTTCTTTGCAATGAGCTGTCATGAGTTTTTCAACTCCAGTGTTAGCATCATTAGCTTTGTTAGGTTTACATACCTGTCTGGGAGCAATAAACATCTGAGCTACACTCACGCCGACCCTTTGCATATAAGGTTGGACCCGCTTTTGTTAAACAACATTGTATGCCCAAAGGTATGTGGACAGCAGGCCATAAGACCCATATGAGGGTGTTCCTAAAACTGTTGCCACAAAGTTGTAAGTGTACAATTGTCTAGAATGTCTTTGTATGCTGCAGCATTAATATTTCTTTTCACTGGGACTAGAGGCCTAGCCCAAACATGTTCCAGCATGATAATGGCCCTATGCACAAAATGAAATCCATAAAGACATGTTTTGCCAACGTTGGTGTGGAACTTGAGTAGCCTGCACTGAACCCTGATCTCAACTGCACTGAACATCTATGGGATGAATGACAGCTGCACACCTGGCTTTCTTGTCTGACATCAGTGCCCAACCTATTGCACACTTGTGGCTGAATTCAAAATCTAGTGGAAAGACTTCTCAGAAGAGTGGAGGCTGTTATAGCAGCAAAGGGGGAACAAATTAATGCCCATGGGTTTGGAATGGGATGTTCGATACTGGAATGGTTTTGGCCATACGGTGTATTTGATGGGATACTGCTGTACCAAATAATCAGAATTATATTAGATTTTGTGAGACTAAGTAATCATCAGGTTTCAGGAAGTATACAGCGGTCACTTTCTCACCATATCAGTTCAGCATATAAGGTTGTGTGTGTGAGTGTGTGTGTGTGTGTGTGAGTGTGTGTGTATGCACACTCTGGTTAGTTGTGTCCAGCACTCGTATTGTTTCAGTACTTGGCATGATGGCTGGGGAGCATGTGGAGGGTTAGCAGAGCAGAATTACTAGAGAGAGAGAGAGAGAGAGAGAGAGAGAGAGAGAGAGAGAGAGATGCAATTACACAGTAATGGGGTTATTTGGAAGGCAATTGCCAGGGGTTAATGTAGTATGGAGAGATGAGGTGAGACTAAAGTGAAATTTGGGGCAACAAAATGTGTTCAACTGAAAAAGGCAGCAGTCATCAGACAAGTTGTGTTAAAGCAGGAGTTAGCTCTCTCTCTCTCTCTCTCTCTCTCTCTCTCTGTGTGTGTGTGTGAGATAGGGAACGAGAAAGTGATAGAAAGTAGGAAAGTAGACAAAAAAGATGTTGCCTCTTGACTCTATTCTCATACTCCCCCTCATTGTGCATTTTTAGATACTAGCCCTTTCTGTCCCCTCTCTCTAACATCAGTTTCTGAGGAGGAAGTGTTATTTTACCCTACACTGTCTCTGACAAAGCAACCCATTGTCTTCTCCCATTTAAGATTTAATTTTCTGTATCATTTAAAAACACTGCCATGAGAGCATGACAACATGAAGTTATTTGCAAAAATTGTGCTCCCATAACTAGAAAAAAATCAGCTCCTATATAATAGCCCATATTTGCGCATGTGTTTGCCATTATGTTTATATAGCATAACATTCTGGATTTATCTGCAATTAAAAGGAAGGAAAGCTATCTATGATAGCCAAAATAAGCAGAGCTTGGGCAGTTTCAGGAGTTGGTTTCTGTCAGGACTCTTAAGCAGTCACTTCATTCTCAAGATCCAGCAGTGCACAAAGGTTTTCAGGTTGAACTTTGATTAGTTTCTTATAAGGACCTTTATACCTTTTATGTGTAAATTATATATAAAAAAAACAAACACACACACCCAGATAAACTGCATGTGATATGGATTGTCCATGTGTATGAATACCATGAGTAAAAGTATTATACCTAAATAATAATAATATTAATAATAATAATAATAATAAGAAGAAGAAGAAGAAGAAGCAGGATAAATCTTCCAGTGTGTTTATAAACAAAAACGGTTAACAATCAAGCCTAAAATATTTAATTTTGATGACCAAAATTATAGAAAATATAATTTAAAAAAATATAGCAACATTCATTCACATGTACACTAAGGCATTCATTGACAGTCAGGTCCATAAATGTTTGGACATGGACAAGTAATTGTTATTTTAGCTGTCTACCACAGTACATTGGAGTTGAAATTAAAAGATTAATATGATACTTCTCAAAGTGCAAACCTTCAGCTTTAATTTGAGTACATTTAGAGCACTGTGCAAAAGTCTTAGGCACCTTATTTTTTTTTTGTACAAACTTTGTTATAGATTTTTATTTTATAACTTCTACATTATTGAGTCAGTTCAAAAACATTTTAGATTTCCAAACATTAGTTTTCCAGCACAAAATTAAATGTTACAGGAAAATGTTTGTATGTCAGTAAAGAAAAAAGCATATTAAGTGGTAAGAGACACTTTTCAGACAAAAAATATAATGATGGTTGCTGGATTTTGCTGCAAAAATAAGAAGCAAGTGCGACAGTCAAAGTCTCCAGAAGGACCGTGGTTGGTTCTGCTAGATGCTCAGTAAAATGTCTGGGTTACGCATGTAACCCTGTTCCCTGAGAAGGGAACGAGACATTGTGTTAGATGAATGCTGTGTCTGTGGGAAGTGGCCCCCTCGCGCTTGACCAATATCTGAAGCTTGTGTAACATCATGCCTATTTATAGGCCTGCCATGATCAGGTGACGTGGCAGTTAAGCACGTCGCGTGATATATAAATGACACCTGTGAACTGCACCGTCAGCCTCTATTATCTGAAGCGAAGGCGCAATTTACAGGCATGCCCCAGTATGACAAAGCTACACAACATCTCATTCTCATTCTTCTCAGGGAACAGGGTTACATGCATAACCAGATGTTCCCTTTCAAAGGGAACTTAATGTTGCATGAGCTTCCTTCTGTGGGAATGAGTATATGCACATTCCCCATCATACTGAAGGTACTACTCCGTCATACTGAGGGTACGGCCTGTTCAAAAAGATTCAAGCCCAGGACAGAATGTATATCCAGGCTGTAAAATCAAATGAATGTGTGCGGCGTAGACCACCCTGCCACAGCACACACAACTTGTAAGGATACCACTTTGGACAAAGCCTTCGAGGAGGCGACCCCCCTTGTGGAATGAGCAGACAGACCTTCCCGGACCACAGAAAGGTCCCAGGAAGGTATGCGTTTTTCTGCAGATGGGCTTCAGCTGCCTAACACCATGCATAAACCTCGAAGTTAGAGGATGTTTCCCCACAGATGCTCCATCAATAGGGGCATGGCTGGCCGAAATGGCGGCCACATAAACCCTGATTGTAGGAGAAGCCAATCCAGCTGAGCAATGTCCTTGTAAGAACTCCAGGACTGTAGCTATTGAGCAGTTTGCTGGGTCTAGCTGATGTTCCTCACACAACGAGACAAAAAGTTGCCACTTGAGCACATACAATTTTCTCATGGATGGTGCTCTAACATTTAACATGGTCTCTGCAATATCGGTGAGACTGGAAAGACCAGAATCTATGAGCTGGTGCCCCTCAGGGGCCAGACCCACAGTTTCCATAGTTCCAGCCGAGGATGATAAATCAGCCCTCCGGCTTGAGACAGTAGATCCCTGAGGATGGGAATTTTAGAAGGAGTGCCATCTAGCAGGAATATAGTCTCTGAGAACCATATTCGATTTGGCCAATAATGTGCTACTAGAAGCAGACGTAGGCAGTCTTGGCGAACTCTCGCTAGAACTTGTGAGAGCAGAGCGATCAGGGAAAAGCATATAGATGTGACCTCGGCCACATGTGCACCATGGTGTCCAGCCCTAATGGTGCGGGAGGAGTGAGGGCGAACCACAGCGGGTAGTGTGTTGTATCCTCGGAGGCAAACACATCCACTTCCACTTGGCCAAACCTCAGCCATATGGACTCCATCATTAGAGCCACCAATCCCTGGGCGTCAGCCCCTGCCTCAACAGGATGTCAGCCCCCACATTCCAGTTGCCCAGAATGTACATTGCACTCACTGACAAAAACTTTCCCTCTGTCCTGAGAAGAATTAGGTGCGCCTGCCTGAACAGGCATATATATGAGACCACTGCTGTGTTGTCTGTCAACACATGGTGACCTCTCAATTGAGGAAGAAAGAATTTCAATGCTAGAATTTCTAAGCAATTTATATGCCACTCCAGATGAGGGCTGCTCCAGAGACCATGAGCTGGACAGCCGTCTAAGACTGCGCTGCAGCCTGTGAGGGAGTGGTCTGTCATTACCGTCTTGTGATAAGCAGACACCCCTAGAGTGTGACCCAAGGCTAGAAACCGGGGACACTTCCAAATTCATAGAGTGATAGCCATCGCCGCGTGACACTGATTACTCTCAGAGGTTTTGTCCTTGGAGGAAACCCCCAACTTTTCAGCCACCACTGAAACGATCTCCTGGGCAATAGCTCCAATGGTATGATGTTGGCTGCTGCTGCCAAAAGCCCCATCTGTCTCTTGTTATCTTGCTCAATGTTGAGGGGATTGACCCTACGCATGTTGGGGATAGAAACGCCCTCATGGTAGTATAATCCTTATAACCCCTAGAAAAGTTGTTCATTGCACTGGAGTGAAGGTGCGAGAGGATGAAGCTAGCCTAAAGGGAAGAACCCGATATTGGTATGCGTTGCCTCCAAACGCAAACCTCAGGAGCTTCCTGTGACTGAACAATATTTCTATGTGGAAGTATGCACCTTTTAGATCTATTGCCAGAAACCAGTCCTCAAACTGAATCTGTGCAACGATAAGTTTGGGCATCAGCATCTTGAACCTGTATGTCCGAAGGGTACAGCTCAGATGACGCAGATCTAAAATTGGCCACACACTCCCCTATTTTTTGTGGACCAGGAAATAACGGCTGTAAAAACCTCCCTCCCACAGGGAACAGGGTACATGTTCTATGGCCCCTTTGTCCAAGAGGGATCTTACTTCCTGCGCTAACGTTGAGCTATGCTCTGTGCTGACCATTGTGGTGAGCACACCTCTGAAATGGGGGGGTCGAGCTCTGAACTGGACCCGGTAACCCTTTTCTATAGTAGATAGAACCCACGTAGACACATTTGGCAGTAGTTTCCACGCTGCCAGACGGTCTTTTAGTGATGTTAACTTTTCCACATTCTATTGGAGGGAAAGCATCAGATTTTTGTGTCCCTGAGACAGCTTTCTGACCAGAGAACATTGAAAACTTGGGACAGCCTTGGCTAGGGGTGGCTCTACGGTAGTACTGGGGCTAACTGCCCTAACAACCTCATGTCCCCAGATACGTTCCTCTATGGCCCCTCAGGATCACTCCTCCTTTGTCTGCTTGGCCTTTATGACCATTCTCAGATCAGGCCTATTAGCAGGCCGCAACTGTGGCTGCACAGTTCCCCTAGCTGTCTGCGGGGGGGCTACCATACTTGCTTTCTGTGCCTCGCACTAGTGCTGCCCCGGGCTCTACTCATGGATGCTCATTTAAATTCGACACAACAGGGAAGGAACTGGCTGAATGGCACGTATGTCGAGCTCACTCAGCAGGTCTGCTTGGTAGGGCTGCAACACTGCCATTGTCTGCAGTGACCCACAAGCAAGACCCATTACTGCATAGGCCTTGTCCACCAATGCCACGGTGTCCTTACATGGCTTGGATGGCAAAGCCGGCCCCCCTAAATTACCTTGGGCCGAGAAGAGAGTGAGTGGCAAATCCAGAGCTGCCTAATAGTAAAGCGTTCACAATGCGCACAGTCAGACCTCTCGAGGGCTGCCCTGGTGTGCTCCATCCCTAGACACTTCACACAGAAAGTGTGATACTTTTCTACTTTTTAAATTTTTTTAAAGGACAGAAAAGAAAAGAGATTTTTCTCTTTTTTTTTGTAAAAGATAGAGAGGAAATGAAGAGTCATTTTGAGAGCATTACACAAACGACCAACATGCAGTCTCGCCGAAGATAATAAGGCTGACGGTGCGGTTCACATGTGTCATTTATATATCATGCGGCGTGCTTAATTGCCATGTCTCTATGGCAATCTCTATTGCTTATGAGGTGTAAAATGGTTTACTGACAAAACATTCAGGTCCTTGCAGGTCCCCTCATCCTTGCCATCCCAGTCCCCTGACTTGAAACCCATAGAAAACCTGTGGGGTGAACTGAAGAGGAGAGTCCACCAATGTTTGAAGGATCTGGGAAGATTCTGTATGGAGAAATGGTCTCAGATCCCTTGCCATGTATTCGCCAACCCCATCAAGCATTTCTGAGCTGTTATCTTGGCAAAAGGAGGTAGCACAAATTATTGACTAACAGTGTGCCAATAATTGTTGCACACATATATTTAACAAAGATATTTTTTGATAAACCTGTGTTTTGGTTGCAATTGTTTGTTATGTGAATTTTTTTAACAAAAGATCAAAAGGTTAAACAATAAAGACTTTTTTCACATTCAAGCCTGCCAATATTAGTGTTGGGTACTGTAATATGTGCCCACTCTTTTTAAGGGACCAAAAAATTATTCGATAGATGGCTTCTCAGTTGTTGGCCAGTTTCAGTAAATAAAAAGGTCTAGAGTTGATTTCAAGTGTGGCAATTGATTTTGGAATATGTTGCTGTTAACTCTCAGGATGAAGTCCAAAGAGCCAGTGAAGCAAGCCATCATTAGGTTGAAATATCAAAACAAACCCATCAGAGAGATAGCAAAAATGTTAGCTGTGGCTCTGGTCAGCTCAGGAACACCAAAAGGCCTGGAAGACCAGGTTCTTTTGATAAATTACAACTCTGATAAATGACAGAATAGTTCTTTTCTTGGTGAAGGAAAAATCCCTTCAAAACAATTGCCCAGATCAAGAACACCCTCCTGGAGCTAGGTGTATCTGTGTCAAAGTCAACAATCAAAAGTAAATCACCACAGTAAACACAGAGTATATGAATCTTGAATATGAATACCACAAAATACACAGTAAACTGGTAAGCCTCAAAAACAGGAAGACCAGATAAGAGTTTGACAAAAACATCTAAAATCACATTCTGTGGGCAGATGAAACATGATCACCTTGGCACAGAATTATGGGAAGAGACGAGTATGAAGAAGGGAAGAAACTGCTCATGATCCGAAGCATACCACCTATCTTTTGCTGTGGCATATGGCTGCCAATGGAACTGATTCCCTTGAATTTATAGATGCTCTGACTGCTGACAAAAGCAGCAGGATGAAAGTGTATAGGGCTGTGTTATCTGTTCAGACTCTGCCAAACTCTTATTTCAAAATCAACCCAAGACTTTCCTTAAGGCAAAGAAGTGAAACTGACTTGGCAACAGCCAAGTCAGTCACATGATCTGAATGCAGTTGAGCCTGCATTTCACTTGCTTAATGTAAAGCTGAAGGCAAAATGCTGAGGAACTGAAGGAAGCTGCACTAAAGGCCTGGGAAACCGTCACCAAGAAATAAACCCAGGGTCTGGTGATGTCTATGGGTTCCAGACTTCACAAAGTCATTGACTGCAAAGGATTTTCAACCAAGTATTAAAAATGACAACTTAAATTATGACTGTTAGTTGTCCAATTACTTTTGGTCTCTTAAAATGGTGGAGATTGGTCGATGGGGGGTGTGTTTAGGAGGGCACAATACACACTATATGCCCAAAGGTTTGTGGACACCTGACCTTGGCACCCATATGTGCTTTTTGAATATCCCTTTACCAGATTTAGTCCCCCTTTGCTGTTATACAACCCCAATTCCGAAAAAGTTGGGACAGTATGGGAAATGCAAAAGAACAAACAAAAACAATAATTTGAAAATTCAATTCACCCTGTACTATATTGAAAACACATTATTTTGTTTTACTTTAATTTATTATTATTTAATTTATTTTTGAAAATATACCCTCATTTCAAATCTGATGACTGCAACACACTCCAAAAAAGTTGGGACAGTCAACTGTTTACCACTGTGTAACATCACCTTTTCTTTTAATGACACTTATTATGTGTATGGGCACTGATGACACCAGTTGGTTAAGTTTAGCAAGCGAAATTTCCCCCCATTCATCTATTATGTATTTCTTCAGCTGTGCAACTGTATGTGGCCTTCATTGCCTTATTTTGTGCTTCATAATGTGCCACACATTCTCAATCGGAGACAGGTCAGGACTGCAGGCAGGCCATGCTAGCACCCACACTCTCTACTTACGCAGCCATGCGCTTGTAATCCGGGCAGAATGTGGCTTGGCGTTCTCCTGCTCTGGATGTTGTCCTGTTACAAATCTTTCTGCATTAATAGTGCCCTTACAGATGTGCAGGTTACCCATGCCATGGGCACTGACACACCCCCATACCATGACTGACGCTAACTTTTGGACCTGCGGCTGATTACAGTTTCAATGGTCTTTTTCCTCTTTGACCCAGAAAACACGATGACTATTTTGTCCAAAAACTATTTGAAATATTGACTCGTCGGACCACCAAACACGATTCCACTGTGCTACTGTCCATCTCAGATGAGACTGAGCTCAGAGAAGTTGCCGGTGCTTCTGGACAGTGTTGATGCATGGCTTCTGCATTCTGCTTTGCATAGTAAAGCCCTATCTTGCATCTGTGGATGCAGCGACGAATGGTGTTGACTGACAAAGGTTTACCAAAGTATTTCTGAGCCCATGTCAGGATATCCATTACAAACTCAGGACAGTTTTTAAGACCATGACATCTGAGGGACGGAGATCACATGCATTCAGAAGTGGTTTTCGGCCTTGCCCTTTACACACCAAGATTTGACCGGATTCCTTGAAACTTTTAATTATATTGTGCACCGTAGAAGATGAAATGCCCAAAATCTTACCGATTTGTCTTTGGGGAATGTTGTTCTCAAAGTGTTGGATTAGTTGCTGACGCATCTGTTGGCAGATTGGCGAGCCTCGACCCATCCTTGGTCTTGAAGGACTACGCCTTTTTTGGAAGCGCATTACTATGATTAGACGATTGCCTCACCTGTTTCACATCACCCTATGTCAACTTGTCACATCGCTATTAGTCTTAAATTGTCTGTCCCAACTTTTTTGGAACATGTTACATGCATCAATTTCAAAATAAATGATTATCTTCAAAAAACTATGCAGTTGAATAAGTAAACCATCAAATACTTTGTCTTTATACATTTTTTGTTTAAATACAAGTCAACTTACATTTACAAATCACTCCTCTTTGTTTTTATTAGCATTTTCCATACAGTCCCAACTTTTTTGGAATTGGGGATATAATAAACTCTATTCTCTCTGGGAAAGCTTTCCACTAGATTTTGGAATGTGGCTGTGGTGATTTGCCCATTTAGCCACAAGAACAGAAGTGAGATTGGGCACTTATGTCAGACAAGGAGGCACATGGAGGCATTCCAGTTCATCCTACACAAAGGTGTTCAGTGGGGTTAAGGTCAGGGCTCTGTGCAGGCTACACAAGTTCTTGTACACCAACTATGGTAAACCATGTCTTCATGGACAATAATAATAATAAAACAACTCCTGCGGTTATGCACAAGGAGTAGAGGATAATAACAAAACCTTTTAGGGCCTGTGAGTTTAATGCTTGTGTTAATGAATTTGCATGTGGAACATTTTGAATGTTCAATGCAAGTGTGCCACAGATTCTATTAGCCTGATCATTTAATTCACTCTTGATGAGCAGGTCTTTGATGCTTTTGTCCCATCTCTATGAGTTGAGTGTATGTTCTTTAAAATGGGAAACTGTCTCAGAATCTTCCCGGAGGATTTGATGTTTTCACATATAATATCCATCACTGCTATATTAGTGAGATGGTAAGTTAGCAGGCCATGGCACAATCTATGACATTCTTAGGGAATCTACAGTTGTTAAAATATGGCACATTTCCTTATTTCCATTCTACTTTTCTGTAGAATGTCTTCATTCTCACTGCAGATGTCTCATTAGCTGTGAATATGGGATGGAATTTTTGCAGTGCTTGGGATGTGAAGAGAAATGAGAGTGTTGCATTGTAGTGGATGGTGGTTTTCAAAGTGGACTCTATTGACTTCAAAGATACAGTATGTCTAAAAATGTTATGCTCAAGCCAAGGTGTGTAATACTCCATGTATATTCCAGGGGTAGGGTAAATTTGGGGAAGGAAGAAATTAAAAGGTGGAGATCCACAAAGGTGGAGTCCTAAAACCCGGAAATGAGTTAGCCTTTTAGCACTTCCAGTTCCATCATCCCGAAGTCAATGGATTTTTTTAAAAATGGGTTTTTGTTTATATACCTGAAATAAGGTCTTTGGCTAGCACAAGCTCAAGATATTTTCACATTTTATTCTATGACATAAAATACATCAGTAATACACCACTTGGGATTTTGTTAAGCTTTTACATATCTTGACAAAGGGGGTTGCTAACAATTGGCTAAATGGGACTACAGATCTTGTTGGGGACATTAAACGTCATCACGCCGAACAGGAAAGCTCATCTACTACAGCCTCGTTGTGTTTATACTCACACTCTTGCAAACTATTCCAACTTGTAGATTTATCAATTTAAAGTATTTTCTAATTGTAGTGTTTTTTTTCAAATTGTAGTGCTATAAAGCTTGTTGGTGGTGAAGTCATGCGACCATGGTGTAGTCCGTTTGTAGCCTACCTTTAGCTTTTTATTTTTGGCAATTGTATTTTGGCTTCAAAATTCATAAAAGTTGTGTTCATTTGTGAAGATTATTTTACTGAACAAAATATGTAAGAAACTTTTATTGGTCACAGAGCTTATTTTCTGCAATAATCCAAAAGCCAATGGAAAAATCATATAGAATTTTTGTCTAAGGAACCAAGGTGATGCTAACTTCCAGGTTGGCCTGCAAAAATATGTGATTTTTACTCTATTGCACTCTATTCCAAAGATGTACTTAAGAAATAGAGTGGGTACATCTCCCTTAAATTGTTAAATTCATTTTTGCTCAACAAAACCAATGAAGATGTTTGCATTACAAGGTCCCATTTTATTGCCCAACTAATGTGTCTTGGAATTAACGCTGAAACAGTTAAGTGTTAGCACAAGCTCTGATAATCTTAGAAGAATTTTGGGTTTTTTTCCAGTCATGCATCTAGAAAACGCATCTAGGGCTCTCAATTGATCCTCATGAGTGTATCCAGGCTTTTGATATCTGTGGGAAAAAAATTAAAGGATTGTTTTACAGGGATTGTTCTTTGGAGCACCAAAGAATTTGTAGAAAATGTGAAGAGTCTTTCACAAAGGTTTGTAAAAACTGAACAATGGACAGGAAAATGCAATCTATAAACTTGTATATAATTTCTGTGGGAAAAGACATCCATTTCCATTCTGAAACAAATGGACATCAAGGATTGTTTTCTTTGTGTTTTTTGGGAAGGGGATAGAAATGGCTACAGCAGGGATTATCCACCATTATGTTTCTGGCAAAATTAGGGAGTTCCCTTTTAAAGGGAACTTCGACATTGCATTTAACATAACACTATGGGAGCGCCTCTTGCGCGCGACCGGCATCTGAAGCTTGTGTAAATTCATGCCTATTTATAGGCCTGCCATGATCAGGTGACGTGGCAATTAAGCACGTCGCGTGATATAAATATGGCACCTGTGAACCACGCCATCAGACTTTATTATCTTCAGCGAAAGACTGCATGTCAGTTGTTTGTGTAAAGAAACAAAATGACGCTTCATTTCCTCACTATCTTTTCTCAAAATCTCAGAACTTTTCTATCCCTTAAAAAAAAAAAGAGAAGAAAAAAAAAGGAATGAACAAGAGAGAAAAATACGAGTGAGAGAATTCAGGAAGTGTGTTACGGCTTGCTCCCGTTTCATCACGGGGAATAGTGCACACTTTCTGGGTGAAATGTCTAGGGCTGTAGCATGCGATGGCAGCCTCGAGAGGCTGTGCATGGTAATGCCTACATTAAGCAGCTTGGCTCGCGACTCGCGCTCTTCTCGGAAGCCGGAGCGAGTTGGGTTTCAGAGCCTTGTGGATCTGGGCCGGCCGCTGCCGAGGCAGCTAGCCATCTCAGGTTCGGGGGATCTCTTATAGATCCGGAAGAGGAGCCGGAGACGAGCGCTGCTCTATCTCTTGCTCTGTCTTCCGGGTTCAGCTCTCCGCTGGATTTTGGAGCTCGCATCGCAACTCTTCCTTCCGCTATGGAAAGCCAAAAGGGAGAAAAAACCACACACACACACACACACACACACACACACACACACACACACACACACACATACACACACACACACACACACACACACAAATAATAGTAATAATTCCTCTCTGACTCCAAGGAGCCAGAAGGGTGTACCTAAAACTGAGAGCAGCATATAAAGAGCTGCTTGAAGTGATTACTAAGGCTGGATGAGCCTTTTTCTCCCCAATGAAAGTAAATCCCTGACACTGCAGAAACTCCCCCTTCTTCAGTGCATGACAAAATATCAGGCTTCTGGAGGAAAATCATGCATAAGCCATATTTATAACCCCACGATGTTGGATTATTTGGCCATTGTGGGGAATGAACAGCATGGCTGTTTAGCTATGCTGAAGGTGGAGGAGGTGCTTGCGAGCTACCTCTCTCCATCGACGCAGGTAATTAAGGGGGCCGGCTTTGCCATCCAAGCCACCGTGTAAGGCCACCATGGCATTGGTGGGCAAGGCCTATGCAGTAGTAGTCTTGCTTGTGGGTCACTGCAGACAATGACAGTGTTGCAGACCTACCAAGTAGACCTGCTGAATGAGATCGACATATGGCCGCATTCAGCCAGTTTCTTCCCTGTTGTCTCGAGTTCACCCGGGCATCCACGAGTGGAGCCTGGGCCAGCACTAGTGCGAGGGAGACCCAGAAGGCGAGTATGGCAGCCTGCCAACCCCCACGGACAGCCGGGAGGACCGGGCGGCCACAGTCGTGGCCTGCTACTAGGCCTGATCTGAGAATGATCATACTGTAAAAGACAAACAGGCAAAGAAGAGTGGTCCTGAGGTGCCGTGGAGGGACGTATCAGGGGACATGAGGTTGTTAGGGCAGTTAGCCCCCAGTGCTACTGTAGGGCCTCCCCTAGCCAAGGCTGTCTCAAGTTTTCAGTGTTCTCTGTTCAGCGAGCTGTCACAGGGCAATGAAAATCTGATGCTTTCCCTCCAATAGAATGTGGAATAGTTAACGTCATTAAAAGACCATCTGACAGCGTGGAAACTACTGTCAAATGTGTCTCCATGGGGTCTGTCTACTGTAGAAAAGGGTTACCGGGTCCAGTTTATAGCTCGACCCCCCCCTGGTTCAGAGGTATGCTCACCACAGTAGTCAGCACAGACCAGAGCCTGACGTTAGCGCAGGAAGTAAGAGCCTCTTGGACAAAGGGGCCATAGAACATGTACCCTGTTCCCTGAGGGAGGGAGGTTTTTACAGCCATTATTTCCTGGTTCGCAAGAAATAGGAATATGCTGCCAATTTTAGATCTGCGTCATCTGATCTGTACTCTTCAGACATACAAGTTCAAGATGCTGATGCCCAAACTTATCGTTCCTCAGATTCAGTTTGAGGACTGGTTTGTGATGATAGATCTAAAAGGTGCAAATTTCCACATAGAAATATCGCTAGCTTTATCCCCTCGCACCTTCACAAAGTGCATGGATGTCTCTCTGGCTCCATTGTGACTCTCATGTACTAAAATACCTGGACGACTGGTTAATTCTAGCACGATCCAGGGAACTGGCGGTTCAACATTGAGATGTTTTCTCGCCCACATGAAGAGCTTGGGGCTCAGGTTGAACTTCAGAAAAGTATGCTTTCCCCAGTGCAGTGGACAACTTTTCTAGGGGTTATAAAGATTCTACTATGATGAGTGCGTTTCTATCCCCAACATGTGTAGGGTCAATCCTATCAACACTAAGCAAGATAAAGATGGATCTTGGGAGACTATTGGCACTTATGGGCCTATTGCACAGTTCAGTGGTGGCTAAGAAGTTGGGGGTTTCGTCCAAGGACGAAACCTCTGAGAATAATCAGTGTCACGCGGCGATGCCTTTGTGCTCTGAGAATTTGAGTGTCCCTGGTTTCTAGCCTTGGGTCACACTCTAGGGGTGTCTCCTTAGCGCAAGACAGTAATGACAGACACCTCCCTCATGGGCTGGAGCGTGGTCTTAGACAGCTGTCCAGCTCATGGTCCCTGGTGTGGCCCTCATCTGGAGCGGCATATAAATTGCCTAGAAATGTGGGCATATTTCTAGCACTGAAATTCCTTCTTCCTCAATTGAGAGGTCACCATGTGTTTACAGAAAACACACCGGTGGTCTCATATATTGACCACCAGGGAGGATTATGTCTGTGCCCCCTGTTCAGGCAGGCCCAACTAATTCATCTCTGGGCAGAAGGAAAGTTTGTCAGTGAGTGCAATGTACATTCTGGGAATATGGGGGCAGACATCCTGTTGAGGCAGGGGCTGAGGCCCAGGAATTTTTGGCTCCATCCACAAGTGGTGGAGTCCATATGGCGAGGTTTGGCCAAGCGGGACTGCATGTGTTCGCCTCCGAGGACATGACACACACCCCACTGTGATTCGCCCTCACTCCTCCCACACAATTAGGGCTGGACGCCACGGTGCACATGTGGCCGAGGTCACATCTGCATGCTTTTTCCCCCATCTCTCTGCTCCCACAAGTTCTAGCGAGAGTTCGCCGAGACAGTCTATGTCTGCTGCTAGTAGCACCTTATTGGCCAGCTCGAATATGGTTTTCAGAGATAATATCCCTGCTAGATGGCACTCCTTGGGAGATTCCCATCCACAGGGATCCACTGTAGACCCAGTGAACTGCGCAATAGCTACAGTCCTGGAGTATTTACAAGAACATTTCTCAGTGGGGTGGGCTCCTTCTACAATCAGGGTTTAAGCTTCCACCATTTCGGCCAGCCACGCCCCTGTTGATGGAGCCTCTATGGGGCAACATCCTCTAACTTCGAGATTCATGCATGGTGTCAGGCGGCTGAGGCCCATCTGCAGGCCGTGCATACCTTCCTGGGACCTTTCTGTGGTCCTGGAAGGTCTGTCAGGGGCCCCATTTGAGCCCTTAGAGTCAGCCTCTGAGAAGCTTCTGACTCTAAAGGTAGCTCTTCTGCTGGCCCTGACATCTCTCAAGCGAGTAGGAGATCTACAAGCTTTCTCTGTTGCACCTTAGAGGTGATGTTGTGTCAAAGCAGCGCATCCCTAATTGGATGGTGGAAGCAATCTCTATTGCTTATGAGGTGTGCGGTCTCGCTAAGCCTCTGGGCATAAGGGCTCATTCCACTAGGGCGGTTGCCTCCACGAAGGCTTTGTCCAAAGTGGTATCCTTACAGGAGGTTTGTGCTGCTGCAGGGTGGTCTACGCCACACACATTCATTCGTTATTACAGCCTGGATATACATTCTGACCCGGGCTCGAGTGTCTTGCAGTGACCCTCGGGCTTGGGTCTTTTTGAACAGGCCGTACCCTCGGTATGACAGAGTAAGTATTCTCGTTCCCGTAGTGTTATTCTAAACGCAACGTTGAAGTTCCTTTTGAAAGGTAACGTCTGGGTTACGCATGTAACCCTGTTCCCTGAGAAGGGAACGAGACGTTGCGTAGCTTTGTCATACCAGGGCAGGCCTGTGAATTGTGTCTTCGCTTCAAATAATAGAGGCTGATGGCACGGTTCACAGGTGCCATATTTATATCACGTGACGCGCTTAATTGCCACGTCACCTGATCATGGCAGGCCTATAAATAGGCATGATTTTACACAAGCTTCAGATGCCGGTCGCGCAAGATGCGCTCCCATAGTGTTATGCCAAACGCAACGTCTTGTTCCCTTCTCAGGGAACAGGGTTACATGCGTAACCCAGACTATTTCCTGCTGAAATCGCATTAGTGATAACAGACTGGATAGAGAACTGTAGCTTGGGACTGATATCTATATGGGGAGAGGAGGTCAATCTACCTATAGAAGCTGGTAGAAGATAGTTGGGACTCTGCTTCCTTGATGTAAAGGTCTTTTCTCCAGATTTTTACAAATTATTTATGGCATTTAGCAGACACCCTTATCCAGAGCGACTTACATTCATCTCATTTATACAACTGAGCAATTAAGTGTTAACGGCCTTGCCCAAGGGCTTAAAAGTGGCAGCTTGGCAGTGCTGGGGCTTGAACTCCTGAACTTCTGATAAGTAACCCAGAGCCTTTAACCACTGAGCCACCACTGCCTGTAAGCCAGATAACACCTGCCCCACCTTTATAATATACAGTTGGGCCCATAAGTATATTGACAGTGACAGAATTATCGTACTTTTGTCAGACATGATGGAGGAAGTGTTATGGCATATGGCTGCCAATGGAACTGGATCACTGGTGTTTATTGATGATGTCACTGCTGATAGAAGTAGCAGGATGAATTCTGAAGTGTATAGAGCTATACTCTCTGCTCAGATTCAGTCAAATGCTGCAAAACTGATAGGATGGTGCTTCACATTACACATGGATAATAGCCCAAAACATATCGCATAAGCAACCCAAGAGCTTCTTAAGGAAAAGAAATGGAATGTTCTTAAATGGCTGAGTCAGTCACCTGACCTCAACCCAACTGAGCATGCTTTTTACACTGAAAACAAAACTGCAGGGCAGAAAGACCCACAAACTAGCAGCAGCTGAAGACAACTGCAGTAAATGCCTGGCAAAGCATCTCAATGGAGGAAACTCAGCAGTTGCTGATGCCCATGTGTTCCAGACTTCAGGTAGTCATTGACTGCAAAGGATTTGCATCTAATTATTAAAAATAATCCTTATATTTATAATTATTTTAGTTTGTCCAATTGCATTTAAGCCTGTGTAAATTGAGGGATTATATAAAAATAGCTGTACTGTAATGCCTAAACAGTTAATGCAATATTTTTGATCACATGTTGATTGCTTCTTTTCAAATCCATTGTGGTTGTCTACACAGGCAAAATGAAGAAATTTGTGTTACTATCCAAATACTTATGGACCTGACTGTATCAATATTTATTTATAAATAAATACATTTATTGCTGTATTTATAATTGCTGTGGGATAAGAAGCCTGGGTAAAAGAGTGTGGGCAAATGTTTGTATAGAAACGCAAATGCCAGCAGTCACTCAAAAGAGACTGAATGAATTGAAAGGTTCTTTTGCCAGTTCCGTAAATCTTGTGGCATAACTCACTTAAGTTTAAAACAATAGTAGTGTCATGCACACATTTTTTTAAATTTTAAAAATATTGCCTTAAAATGAACACAAAAAAAGACTGTCACAGAATGCACTGAGTACTGTCTAATTTTACATAACAACTAAATCAAGCAGCTGAACACATCACACCTAACCTCCATCCATCCATCCATTTTCTATACCGCTTATCCTACACAGTGTCGCGGGGAGCCTGGAGCTTATCCCAGGGGACTTGGGGCACAAGGCAGGGGACAGCCTGGACGGGGTGCCAACCTATCGCAGGGCACATCACACCTAACACACATTTACTAATGAAATACAACTAGTGGTAGAAAACAGACTGATAAATTCTGAGATGTTTATACTGCTGTGTTTACAAAGTTTAAGAAGTTTAAGAAGTGCTTTCAGCATTTCTTTAAGCCAGCCAGAAATTAATTTCAATTAAATACCTGTTCCAGTTTTTCAAAATGCTATAGCCACATAAGCCAGCCTATGTGAAATTAAACCACTCATTTTGAGCAGCTTTCCCAGTCAATACAGATCCAACATAAATAAAACAAGTTTTGCCCTGCCATAGCCTGCATAAATTAGTTGTGGCAGTGACAGAAGTTGAGTGGAACATAGGCTACAACAGGTCAGAAACTGAGAAATTGAGCAGACTCACCGTATTAATTGTCATAGTTACCTAAGCAGTCAGAGACGTGAGGTTTGCTTTGTTTCAGAAGAAACTAACAAGTCATCAGAATTGTTTTAGCTAAGATTTCTTTAAAATCTTTTAGGAGAACCATTATAATGGTCTGTCATATTAATCTTTGGTTGTAATAACATTTAATATGATTTTATTTAAGTGTTTTTAACAGAAGTAATATAACACTACAGTATATCACTACAGCTGTGAGTCTTTGAGTTTGAGAAAATTTATGATTCTTTATTGTCCTTTTCTCTTCCAGTCTTTTAAATGCTCTTTTAGTCTGTCTCAGTTTTCTCTCTTTTTTTGAGACTCACACACTCAAATTCACACAGGCAAACACACTGCACTGCTATGCTCCACTCTTCCTACATTTTGGCTAGGAGCCCAGCATTTCAGCTGAAGCAGAATTTCCCAGGCCCCCACTGGGCTGTTTCAGCTTGATTCCCAATAGGCTTTAACACATTATTAATGTTTCAAATGGCTTACAGAGAACCTATTGGGTCTCATGCTGAAATGAACATATTTGACATATTTGGCCCACTCTTTTTTACACACATCCATGTGAAAGTCATCTGTTTCATAAAAAATGTTGATGCATCCAATCCAATATATATATATATATATATATATATATATATATATATATATATATATATATATATATATATATATATATTTGAATTCATGGGGTGCTCGTAATTGTTGCATGTTGCACACCTATATTTAACAATGATTTTTTTTTTTTGATAAACCTCTCGTGTTTGCAATCGTTTGATATCCATGAGAGCAGAGTATTTTTGTGCATTTTTTAAAAATAAAATCAAACGGTTAAACAGTAAAGAAAATTTTCCACAGTCTTCTTTGCTCATATTTATCAAGGTTGCCAATATTAATGGAGTGCACTGTACATGTTGAATCATGAGGAACTCATACTGTTGACCCCTGTTTACCCTGGTGGCCAAGCTGTATGGAATCTCAGAAATCAACCTCTCTATCTTCCCTCGCCAGACCCATGAGGATAAGTGAAACTAAAAGCCAGTCTCTTGTCATATCAACTCTGCATCTGTGCTCACATTTGGTGGTTTATTGAAAGGACAAGGAGTGTTCCCTTTCAAAGAGAACTTCGACGTTGCATTTACAGTGAGGGAAAAAAGTATTTGATCCCCTGCTGATTTTGTACGTTTGCCCACTGACAAAGAAATGATCAGTCTATAATTTTAATGGTAGATTTATTTGAACAGTGAGAGACAGAATAACAACAAAAAAAATCAGAAAAACGCATGTCAAAAATGTTATAAATTGATTTGCATTTTAATGAGGGAAATAAGTATTTGACCCCCTCTCAATCAGAAAGATTTCTGGCTCCCAGGTGTCTTTTATACAGGTAACGAGCTGAGATTAGGAGCACACTCTTAAAGGGAGTGCTCCTAATCTTAGCTTGTTACCTGTATAAAAGACACCTGTCCACAGGAGCAATCAATCAATCAGATTCCAAACTCTCCACCATGGCCAAGACCAAAGAGCTCTCCAAGAATGTCAGGGACAAGATTGTAGACCTACACAAGTCTGGAATGGGCTACAAGACCACTGCCAAGCAGCTTGGTGAGAAGGTGACAACAGTTGGTGCGATTATTCGCAAATGGAAGAAACACAAAAGAACTGTCAATCTCCCTCGGCCTGGGGCTCCATGCAAGATCTCACCTCGTGGAGTTGCAATGATCATGAGAACAGTGAGGAATCAGCCCAGAACTACACGGGAGGATGTTGTCAATGATCTCAAGGCAGCTGGGACCATAGTCACCAAGAAAACAATTGGTAACACACTGTGCCGTGAAGGACTGAAATCCTGCAGCGCCCGCAAGGTCCCCCTGCTCAAGAAAGCACATATACATGCCTGTCTGAAGTTTGCCAATGAACATCTGAATGATTCAGAGGACAACTGGGTGAAAGTGTTGTGGTCAGATGAGACCAAAATGGAGCTCTTTGGCATCAACTCAACTCACCGTGTTTGGAGGAGGAGGAATCCTGCCTATGACCCCAAGAACACCATCCCCACCGTCAAACATGGAGGTGGAAACATTATGCTTTGGGGGTGTTTTTCTGCTAAGGGGACAGGACAACTTCACCGCATCAAAGGGACGATGGACGGGGCCATGTACCGTCAAATCTTGGGTGAGAACCTCCTTCCCTCAGCCAGGGCATTGAAAATGGGTCGTGGATGGGTATTCCAGCATGACAATGACCCAAAACACACGGCCAAGACAACAAAGGAGTGGCTCAAGAAGAAGCACATTAAGGTCCTGTAGTGGCCTAGCCAGTCTCCAGACCTTAATCCCATACAAAATCTGTGGAGGGAGCTGAAGGTTCGAGTTGCCAAACGTCAGCCTCGAAACCTTAATGCCTTGGAGAAGATCTGCAAAGAGGAGTGGGTCAAATACTTATTTCCCTCATTAAAATGCAAATCAATTTATAACATTTTTGACATGCATTTATTTTTTTTTGTTGTTATTCTGTCTCTCACTGTTCAAATAAATCTACCATTAAAATTATAGACTGATCATTTCTTTGTCAGTGGGCAAACGTACAAAATCAGCAGGGGATCAAAAACTTTTTTCCCTCACTGTAGCATGACAGTATGGGAAGTGCCTTGCGCTAAATGCAACGTCTCGTTCCCTTCTCAGGGAACAGGGTTACATGCGTAACCCCGACGTTTTGGAGCTGCTCCGGTATGCAGAACATGAGGCTATTAAAGGTTTTCACAATCTCCTTTTCTCCTATCACTCCTATGTCTATATGAATTCAGTCTTGCTCACTACTGTATCTCATCCACTTTCACTTTCTGCCTTTCATTATACTGTGTGCTCATGGTCACCACCTTTATTTCTATCTATCTATCTATCTATCTATCTATCTATCTGTCTATCTATTTATCTATCTATCTGTCTATCTATCTGATACCTGATTGATTTTTTCACTAGACAAATGTATACATATAGAAAGATCTTAAAAACTAAAAATAGTCAACATCCACATCATGTATCCAAAATACATCATGAAAGGCACAGAATGAGAGAGAAAAGAGAAAGAGAAGAAAGGGAAAATAAATCAATGCTGCTTTTTTTCTTTTTGCCTATCCCCTCTCCATAATTGAAATGGAAAACCAAATGAATGGTGAGCAGATAATTGTTTTATCAATATTCCCAGTCTGCACTACAAGGGTTAGTGGTGAGTGATGTGAAGCTAGAATTTGACAAGGACAAAATGTGAAATTGAACAACTAAAAGGCAATAAATCAGTCCTGACAAGAAAGAGTGACCACCATAAAGACAGAGCAGGTGGATTACCCCTCGTTTGAGCTAGTTTCTGTGCAGAGCTAACTTAAGGGAGAACATTTATCTTGTTACTGACCCCTGTCATTTTCCTTATCAAATATTATTCCTATAGTCTTATAAATTCTCCAGGAAAATCAAGGTCAGCTTGGCCTATTATTGTTATCATCTTTGACAGTAATATCCTACTTGTAATAGAGGCCAGATAAAACTGTAGCACTGGGGCTGATTAGGAGAAATAAAGCAAATTAAAGAACAGGCAGGAAGGATTTTTTGTATTTTAAATGTGTATTTATTGTATTTCCTTACATTATTATCATATGAAACACAATGCGTATGCTGTAGCATTTAAAATAAGTTTCTCTGTGGCCAGAAGTAAGATGCGTGTTTGTTCCTGTTTGTAAATACAAATAGGCTGCATTCTGTGAGATTTTGTGTTCTGTATGATTTCTGTGTTATATTCAAAATGAAAACCTAAACGCCCAGTCTAATGTTGAAGGTAGACAGCTCTGCTTTGGAGTTCCAAAGTAAATAAAAAAATCTAGGAGTCATATTTGATTCGAGTTTGTCTTTTGACCCACATGTACAATCTACTGTCAAGAATTCCATTTTTCAGCTCAGAAATACCACAAGACTTTGAAAAATGGAAATGGTTTTGATTCCATTTTGATGTTGATTTCTGCATTACCTGCTCTATCCTGTTTGTCTGATCGCCTGACCACTGCCTATCTTTATTTCTTTTGCCTTGTCCGTGACATAATGAGGGTTAGGACAGATGCAATTGCAGTTAAAAGCTTTAATGAAGATTATAATATCCAGAGGGCAAGGCAAAAGACATAAAGAAAGACAGGCAGTGGTCAGGTGATCAGGCAAACAGAATAGAGCAGGTAAGGCAGAAATCATCATCAAAGGCAAAGCAGAATCAGAATAGACAAACCAATGGAATGGCTTGGTAATATACAGAGACTCTGGCAACTGAATGTACTACTTCACGAAGACCTTGTGCCTGAGCAGTCTCTTAAGTAGTGTGGTGATTATCAGTGTGATTGGGAATAGGTGTGTGTGTGATTAGTCCTCAGGAGAAGGTGACGTGTCTGTGTGTTGAATTGGGAGTTGTAGTTGTCGGCCATGTTTGTAGTTTGTGGTGCGTTCTGGGAAATGGAGTCACTAGTTTGTGACGTGACACGACACTTGCACTTCTGGCTGTGGCCATGTCAGACATTTTTCCGGACTGTGCGTTCCCGAGCCGTGAGGATTACAGCATATATTTACCGTCCATAAAACGGCCTGTAAAAATAACCCCAGGTTAAACTAATCCCAAGTGAATGAACTATGTATTTTTTAGGTAGTCAATTTGTTCTCAACATTTAGTCCAGTCAACAAAAGCCACTTTGACAGAGAGACATTTATTGCAGATTTCCCAAAAATCTCCTTCCAAACGGAATGAATATGTACCGCTTGTTCAAACATCGTTTGATAACGTCGCTCTACCCAAACTGAAACTAAACATAAAGTTTCAGCTCCCATCCAGTTTCGGCTTTTCTTTTGCTTTGTCGGTGCCATGTTGTATTATTAAACATGTTAGCAGCACCATGCTAACAGCACCATGTTACATTTGATGCATGGGGCTGCTGTGATGGGTCGTCAGCACGTAAATGATGAAGACACACCCATCTTGGCAATTTCTACAGAAATCACTCATTTCATGTGAACTGACAATAAATAGCACAGACGTCTGCAGTAACAAATACTTTTCAGCCATATGTCCTGACAACTAATCCCGTCTGAATAAGGTTATTGTCACACACCACACACATGAGATTAACACATTAAACTGGACTTTTGTGACATTGTCAATATTCAAATTGTAACAGAAGTTGCAGTC
The DNA here is from genome assembly GCF_023375685.1 of Ictalurus furcatus. Lineage (NCBI taxonomy): Eukaryota > Metazoa > Chordata > Actinopteri > Siluriformes > Ictaluridae > Ictalurus > Ictalurus furcatus. The sequence continues at coordinate 13,240,133 of NC_071259.1, read as the reverse complement.
AACCACAAAAAAATGGAATACAGATGAATACACAATTTAATAGGATGTACCTACTTTCTTTTGTACCCAGCCATATTTTCTTTATAACCAATTAGTAATTAAATGGCATACCAGTTGTATGAATGATCATATGTAAACAGTTTTATTCTTGTAACATGACAGTTTTTATTTAATATGAAGTTCATTTAATAACACATTATCTTGTAATTAATTTTTACTCCCAAGTTTTTCTGACATCTCTGTATTTGACCTTTTTCACCACACCACACCAGCTTGTATACCACAATTTGAGCTGCATGCAGAGTGTATTTAGTAGGCAGTCACAGGTGCAGATTATGTGAATTATAACCTTTGTATATTGAATATTAATTTGAGATGTACTGTGAGCATATTTTGTGGCCACATCAGTTGCCTTTTGCCCTGTGCCTCTTGTCTTGTAAAACCCCTACATTAAACTTGTGCTAAATATTGCCATGCTTAATCATATGTTCCCTTTCAAAGGGAACTTCAACGTTGCGTTTAGCATAACACTATGGGAGAGCCTCTTGTGTGCAACCGGCATCTGAAGCTTGTGTAAAATCATGCCTATTTATAGGCCTGCCATGATCAGGTGACGTGGCAGTTAAGCGCATGATATAAATATGGCACCTGTGAACTGTGCCATGAGCCTTTATTATCTTCAGCGAAAGACTGCATGTCAGTTCTTTGTGTAAAGAAACAAAAAGACGCTTCATTTCCTTGCTATCTTTTCTCAAAATCTCAGAACTTTTCTATCCCTTTAAAAAAAGAGAAGAAAAATAAAAGAATGAGTGAGAGAGAAAAATATGAGTGAGAGAATTCAGGAAGTGTGTTACGGCTTGCTCCCATTTCATCACGGGGAATAGTGCACACTTTCTGGGTGAAGGGTCTAGGGGTGTAGCATGTGATGGCAGCCTCGAGAGGTTGCACATGGTAATGCCTTCATTAAGCAGCTCGGCTCGTGACTCGCGCTCTTTTCGGAAGCCAAAGTGAGTTGGGTTTTAGAGCCTCGCGGATCTGGGCCGGCCGCTGCCAAGGCAGCTAGCCGTCTCAGGATCGGGGATCTCTTATGTATCCAGAAGAGGAGCCGGAGACGATTCCTTCCCTGTTGTCTCGAGTTCACAGGAGTAGTGCGAGGGAGACCCAGAAGGCGAGTATGGCAACCTGCCAACCCCCACAGACAATCAAGGGAACCGGGCGGCCATAGTCACGGCCTACTACTAGGCCTGATCTGAGAATGGTCATAAAGGCCAAGCAGGCAAAGAAGAGTGGTCCTGAGGGGCCATGGAGGGACGTATCAGGGGACATGCTTTTGTTAGGGCAGTTAGCCCCCAGTGCTACTGTAGGGCCTCCCCTAGCCAAGGTGGTCCCAAGTTTTCAGTGTTCTCTGGTCAGCGAGCTGTCACAGGGCAACGAAAATCTGATGCTTTCCTTCCAATAGAATGGGGAATAGTTAACGTCACTAAAAGACCATCTGGCAGCATGGAAACTACTGCCAAATGTGCCTCCATGGGTTCTGTCTACCGTAGAAAAGGGTTACCGGGTCCAGTTTATAGCTTGACCCCCCCGGGTCAGAGGTGTGCTCACCACAGTAGTCAGCACAGACCAGAGCCTGATGTTAGCGCAGGAAGTAAGATCCCTCTTGGACAAAGGGGCCATAGAAGATGTACCCCGTTCCCCGAGGGAGGGAGGTTTTTACAGCCGTTATATCCTGGCCCGCAAAAAATCGAGGAGAATACGGCCAATTTTAGATCTGCGTCATCTGAACTGTACTCTTCAGACATACGGGTTCAAGATGCTGACGCCCAAACTTATCGTTCCACAGATTCAGTTTGAGGACTGGTTTGTGACGATAGATCTAAAAGGTGCATATTTCCACATAGAAATATTGCTAGCTTTATCCCCTCGCACCTTCACAAAGTGCATGGATGTCACTCTGGCTCCATTGTGAGTCCAGGGCATCCATGTACTAAACTACCTGGACGACTGGTTAATTCTAGCACGACCCAGGGAACTGGCGGTTCAACATCGAGATGTTGTTCTTGCCCACATGAAGAGCTTGGGGCTCAGGTTGAACCTCAGAAAAGTATGCTTTCCCCAGTGCAATGGACAACTTTTCTAGGGGTTATAAGGATTCTACTACGATGAGGGTGTTTCTATACCCAGCATGTGTAGGGTCAATACTATCAACACTGAGCAAGATAAAGCTGCATCTTGGGAGACTATTGGCACTTATGGGCCTATTGCATAGGAGACTGTTCAGTGGTGGCTGAGAAGTTGAGAATAATCAGTGTCACGCGGCGATGCCTACGTGCTCTGAGAATTTGAGTGTCCCCGGTTTCTAGCCTTGGGTCACACTCTAGGGGTGTCTCCTTAGCGCAAGACGGTAATGACACACCTCCCTCACGGGCTGGAGCGTGGTCTTAGATAGCTGTCCAGCTCATGGTCTCTGGTGCGGCCCTCATCTGGAGCGGCATATAAATTGCCTAGAAATGTGGGCCATATTTCTAGCACTGAAATTCCTTCTTCCTCAATTGAGAGCTCACCATGTGTTTACAGACAACACACCGGTGGTCTCATATATTGACCACCAGGGAGGATTATGTCCGTGCCTACTGTTCAGGCAGGCCCAACTAATTCATCTCTGGGCAGAAGGAAAGTTTGTCAGTGAGTGCAATGTACATTCTGGGAATATGGGGGCAGACATCCTGTTGAGGCAGGGGCTGAGGCCCAGGAATTGGTGGCTCCATCCATAAGTGGTGGAGTCCATATGGCGAGGTTTGGCCAAGCGGGACTGCATGTGTTCGCCTCCGTGGAGACAACACACGGCCTGCTGTGGTTCACTCCTCCCGCACAATTAGGGCTGGACGCCATGGTGAACATGTGGCCGAGGTCACATCTGTGCACTTTCCCCCCATCGCTCTTCTCCCACAAGCTCTAGCGAGAGTTCGCCAAGACAGTCTATGTCTGCTGCTAGTAGCACCTTATTGGCCTTATTGGCCAGCTCAAATATGGTTCTCAGAGATAATATCCCTGCTAGATGGCACTCCTTGGGAGATTCCCATCCGCAGGGATCCACTGTAGACCCAGTGAACTACGCAATAGCTACAGTCCTGGAGTTCTTACAAGAACGGTTCTCAGCAGGGTTGGCTCCTTCTACAATCAGGGTTTACGTGGCCGCCGTTTTGGCCAGCCACGCCCCTGTTGATGGAGCCTCTGTGGGGCAACATCCTCTAACTTCGAGGTTCATGCGTGGTGTCAGGCGGCTGAGGCCAATCTGCAGGCCGCGCATACCTTCTTGGGACCTTTCTGTGGTCTTGGAAGGTCTGTCAGGGGCCCCATTTGAGCCCTTAGCGTCAGCCTCTGAGAAGCTTCTGACTCTAAAGGTAGCTCTTCTGCTGGCCCTGACATCTCTCACACGAGTGGGAGATCTACAAGCTCTCTCTGTTGCCCTTTCCTGCCTTGACTTTGCCCCTGGATTAGCCAAGACCTTCCTGTATCCTAGGCCGGATTATATTCCTAAGGTGCCAACATCGGCTGCCCACCCTGTGGTGTTGCAGGCTTTCTGTCCTCCTCCGTTCCTCACACCGGAACAAGAGAGGATGCATCCTGCTGGGTCCAGTCAGGGCTCTCTGTACTTATGTCCACTGCTCCGGCCAGGGGCATAAGTCGGAGCATCTGCTGGTCGGCTTTGGAGGTGACAGTACAGGTGATGCTGTGTCAAAGCAGCGCATCTCTAACTGGATAGTTGAAGCAATCTCTATGGCTTACGAGGCGCACTGTCTTGCCACGCCTCTGGGCATAAGGGCTCATTCCACTAGAGTGGTCGCCTCCTTGAAGGCTTTGTCCAAAGGGGTATCCTTACAGGATGTGTGTGCTGCTGCAGGATGGTCTACGCCACACACATTCATTCATTATTACAGCCTGGATATTCATTCCACCCCGGGCTTGAGTGTCTTGCAGTGACCCTCGTTCCCATACTGTTATGCTAAGCGCAACATCGAAGTTCCCTTTGCAAGGGAACTTCTGGGTTACGCATGTAACCCTGTTCCCTGAGAAGCTACGAGACGTTGCATAGCTTTGTCATACCAGGGCAGGCCTGTGAATTGCGTCTTCGCTTCAGATAATAGAGGCTGGCGGCGTGGTTCACAGGTGCCATATATGTATATATCATGCGACGCGCTTAATTGCCACGTCACCTGATCATGGCAGGCCTATAAGTAGAGGCATGATTTTACACAAGCTTCAGATACCGCTCACGCGTGCAAGGGCGCTTCCATACTGTTATGCTAAGCGCAACATCTCGTTCCCTTCTCAGGGAACAGGGTTACATGCGTAACCCAGACGTTTATGAGTGGACAGGACAGGAATTATCACAAAAAATTAATGGTGGTAGTAATGAGTGAAAAAGTCAGTTGAATTTAGAGAAGCCATGAACCAGTTTGTAAGTTTCTGCTTATATAGATCCTAGTATCTAACATTACTGCTAGTTATAGACATACAATGAACAGGCATAACATTAATACAAAAGTAATTATATGAGACAGGCATGTAGATCAGATAGAGCATAACTATCATGCATCTGTTTATTCCCACCATAATCACACTACTGATCAATTTATCAGCAGAGAAAACAAAATAAAACAAAACAAAAAACATAAAACATTAGACTAAAAGAATATAGGTCACAAGCACATAGAAACTGGTTTTCCAGTAAAATCCTTTCTCCTGTCTGTTGCCTTCTGCTTTGTGGGATTGCATTTATAAGGCTGTAGCCATATGCTGCCTCCCTCTTTAGCTGGGATCATGGCACTATTATTGCTGATAAAGGCTGTTTAAAGACTTGGCATGGGCTTAGCGCTTGGAGTGATTGGAAACTGCCACAGCAAGTTTGGCTTATGCCAGATGCTCTGCACTAAGTCTTGCTGTCTCTATATGCTCTTCTGCTGTGCACTTGAACGCAGGTTTTAAGTTCTACTTGTTTGTTTAGTTTGGTATTCATTGTTCATTCATAAGTAATGTAATTATGTCCCTCCAATGTTTGTTTAATGTTGTTCTTTTTTTCATCAGTGTACCTCAGTTAATACATAAAGATGTCATGCACATTACATATAATGTGCAAACTGCTAAGGTGTTTTTTACTTTGATTGAATTAAATCAACATTCATTTATTACTATCTTAAAAATATTCACTAAGAATCTATGCCAATAATACATCACGTATTAATGTTCTTCAATGCTATGGCAATCAGTGTGCACAGTAGTAGAATCAGCATTATGTTTGATGACAGCCAAATACATGTCACTGGATGACCCTGCTGACAGAAAATAATAATATAAACTAAATATCAGCCCCTTTTGCAGATAGATGGCTAGCTGTCCTTTACCTGTCAGATGGAGGCCTTTTTGTGCAAGTTCGTCTGTTTCAGAAGCAGAGCCAGACAGAAACAGAGCATCTATTCAGATTCAGCCAAGTCTACCATCCAGAGTTGGCCTGGCTGAGTGTATTGATTGGCACAAACTCACAAACTGAATCAAGGCTGTTGAGGATGCACATTGCACCTCATGCTTGCCTTTCTTATCTCTCTACCAAAATGAGTTTGCTCCCCTGACATTGGTAAACTGGTATTTGCTCTTTCCTCAACTTAATTTTCAAGGCCCTTGGAAATGGTGGGGAGTGCATATCACTTCACAGATAGTCAACCCAAGTGAACATTTCTGATTCAGAGGTTTTAGGAAATAATAAAATTAAAAGAATGTAGGAATTTCAAGTTGAGGGGGATAGTAGGAATTTCAAGTTGAGGGGGTGTTTTCTTTGGCTTTTCCTGGTTGGAGCTTGGGAATTACAAGTTGTGACATCTAGGTACATGGAGCATAAATTGCACCTAGGTGTTAATGAGTGTGTGAATGTGTGTGTACATCACAGGAGATTGTACATGATTCCCTGCGATGGACTGGCATCCCATTCAGGGTGTATTTCCACCGTGCATTCAGTATTCTCAACATATGTTATAACACATCATAGGTTCATTATCTGTGTAGTGCTCAAATTATTTGCATTTGTGTTTGGAATTCATTTTTCTTTAATTAAAAAATGAACCCTACCACTACTCCCCCTGTAACACTGGAAAAAAAAAAACAAAAAAAAAAACCCGGGGATAGAAATGCCATGACTGTGTGTGAATTCTGGCACTCAGAGTCAACTGAATATTGCTGCAACCTGGAGACCTCCAAGTGGGAGGTACCTACCTCTAAGTGGGAGGTATTATGCCACAAGTAGGTGGGATTTGGTAAGTGGGAGGTACTTAGGCAGGATTTCACAAATGGGTGGAATTTAGGCAAGTATGCAGAAGTGCGCCGATAAATGATGACAGGAAGTAGCGATGCTAGTGAAAAACACAGATTTCAAAATTAATACACATCAGATTACATATCATCACTTTTTCTTGTAGTTTTAATGTAATTTCTTACTGCTTTGTCATTGATGGCAAGTATGCGGAAATCCCCAATCGCGCCGAGATGCACAATTGATAAATGATGACATGAAGTAGCGGCACTAGTGAAAAACACACTAAATAACACTTTTTTTGGTCATTGCTTACAGCTTTGTCGTTACTGTATGCATGACCAAACCAATTGTATTGTTGCAATTTTAACTTTAATTTTAATCATTTTAATTCTATTGCATTTTAATTTTTTGCCATACTTACAAACTGTGATGGTTTTGTATTAAAACCATTTGTATTAAAACCATATAATTTTTTAAATAATTCATTTTCAGCAGTATCAAGATGGAAACAAACACCACTCAGTGTGGTGAATGTGTAATATTATAACCAATAAGTTTTTATTGCTCAAGCAAAAAAATCTACTACAAAATATGTACAAGTAACTCAAAAATAAAAACTAAATTTGACATATATTTACAATTCATAGTGATAAAAGGTAACATGCATTTTCTCTGCATATACAATCACATTGTTCATTAGCACAGTTAGATTGCATGCATGATAAAAATGCAAAATCCTGGGTAAAACGCTTCGGAATAAATGCCGTAGAGCTTGCCTCATCTGCCCTTACCAGCGTAACCTAGTGGATACACAGAAAGCACATTATAAAATGTATAAAATAGTCATTAAACAAATAAAATACACTTCCTTTTGTTGAGTCTACATAATCTGGGAATTCAATGTGTCAATATATTGATATATGATTACAAATTGTAATGTCAAGTAATTAATTACAGAAAATAGTGCGATTAATTAGTTTTTTAATCAATTCACAGCCCTAACTCCATAGTGAAATGTTTAACAAACGTGACAAATAACACACATTAGGCATTCATTTGTTGCTTGTTATATAAATCAAGTCTTCGGATCATGCAGGTAATAACACACAGTATTAAGAATCAAGGCTATGTAAACTTTTGAACTGGGTAATGTTTATATATATATATATATATATATATAAATTCAGCTATTATATTGCCTTGTTATCATTAAGATTTGGCAGATTCTGCAAGGGAAAAAAGTAAACTTTTGAGCACAACTGTGTATATGTGTGTATATATATATATATATATATATATATATATATATATATATATATATACACACACACACACACACACACACACACACACACATTGGGGGAAATAAGTATTGAATGCGTCAACATTTTTTTCAGTAAATATATTTCCAGTGAGGCTATTCACATGAAATTTTCATTACACTTTGGTATTAACTCAAGAAATCCACACATATAAGGAAATCCAAACATTAAAGTCCATAAATAAAGTTATGTATAATAAAGAGGAGAATGACACAGGAAAAAAGTATTGCACACGCTAACTGAAATATATTTAATACTTAGTGGAGAAGCCTTTGTTTGTAATGACAGCTTCAAGACGTTTCCTGTATGAAGAAATTAATTGGCCACAGTATTCAGGTGTGATTTTGGCCCATTCTTTTAAACATACTGTTTTTAAATCTTGTTCAAATGATTTCAAGTCAGGTGATTGACTGGGCCATTCTAACGCCTTGATTTTTTTTCTCTGAAACCAATTGAGAGTTTCCTTTACTGTATGCTTTGGATCGTTGTCCTGCTGGAAGGTCCACCCACATCTCATCTTCATCATTCTGGTGGATGGCAGCAGATTCTTCACAATTATCTTCTGGCAAAGGGCTCCATTCGTCGTTCCTTCAATTATATGAAGTCTGCCAGTGCCACGCAATGAAAAACATCCCCACACCATAATGCTTCCACCTCCAAACTTCACTGTTGGTATAGTGTTTTTAGGGTGATGTACAGTGCCATTTCTTCTCCAAACATGGTGTGTAATATGACAGCCAAAAAAGTTCAGTTTTCTCTTGTCTGACCAGACAACACTCTCCCAGGATTTCATAGGCTTGTCCAAATGGGTTGTGGCAAACTTTAAACAAGCTTCGACATGCCTTTTCTTTAGTAATGGAGTCTTGTGTGGTGAGAATGAGCAGTGGAGTGCATTGCCTATCATTTTCTCTCTGACGAGGGCACCTGCTGCCTGCAAGTGTTTCTGGAGTTCTTTCTGAGTGGTCCCTGGCTCATGGGCTACACTTCTGACTATTATTCTGACTCCCTGGTCAGAAATCTTTCGAGGAGCTCCTGGGCATGTCTGGTTGATGACGGAGTGGTGTTGCTTCCACTTGCGGATAATGGCCCCAGTGGTGCTTACTGGAGGATTCAGAAGTTTTGAAATATGTCTGTATCTGATTCCATCAATATGTTTTGCAACAATAAAGTTGCGAAGGTCTTGACAGAGCTCTTTGCTTTTACCCATCATGAGATGTTTCTTGTGTGACACCTTGGTAACGAAAAGCCTTTTTATAGACCATCAATTTACTAACCCAGCTGGAATTAATTTGCACAGATAGAGGGTATAATTACCTATGGATTTCAGCTGGTTCATTGACTTACCTTGCCTTGGAAAACTGTTTTTTCTTAGCATGTTCAATACTTTTTTCCTGTGTCATTCCACTTTATTACACATAACTTTATTTATGGACTTTAATGTTGTGAATTCTTTTCCAGATTTCTTGAGTTAATACTCATGTCTGGTGAAAAATTCATGTGAATAGCCTCATTGGAAATATATTTACTGAAAAAAAAGGTTGTTGCAGCCAAATATATATATTTGGCCTACTTGCATCCATGTACTAACTACCACCCAAAATAAATGGGACTGAAGGTGGCCTATTGCCTGAATGCCCTCCTCAAATTTTATTTTGTCCTTTGGACAAAATGGGCAGTGAAATTTTATGCATTTGAGGCACTGATATGCCTCAAGAGTGTCAAACACATCCTTCACTGACACGTGAACCTGAAATACAATAACATTAGTGTTTACAATTGGTTTTACTGATTGTTATGAGTACTAAATTGAACAAAGATCATACTAATGTGTTTTGGTAAATAAACCAAATGTTTTAAGTTGATAACTTGGATTATGTGGAAAGAAAAATGGATAGCCAAAACATAAGAGCAGGTTTTAAAAGAATGACAATTACAAGTGTAATCATTTTGGAATTTTGTACTAAAACTTTTGAAAATGTACTTCATATTAGCATTTATAGTTAAATTGCATTCAAATTCAGTGTAGTCCTAAAATGTGCGAAAATTTCCACAAGACATTACTTGCTTATGGTCTGTAGTGTCCATGACCTGGAAAGCCCTGAGAGATTGTAGAAACTGATTGCAGAAACATTTAGCAAAAGCTAAAAGATTGTACAATACATAGCAGATTGTGATTTGTATGTGCTGCTGAGAACATGTGCTGCTGAGAACACTATCACCAGTTTAGATAATTTTTTATCATTCTTGTCACCTAATAAAGACCTAAAAACAGTGTGGAAAAAGTAGGTACGGCAACCTACTTTTTCACAACGTGTAATACTTTTTAGAGCGCAAATTTACAAACTGTAAGTTTTCCCGTTTAACTCTGTAAAGCCGCCATATTGCCTCTGGAAGAAAAAAAAACCCACAGCTTAGTTTACCTGGCAGGCACTACAGTAACCAATCAAAGTCCTCTGGATGTTTGTACAGCCGACTTGGAGCTAAAGTCCCACCCAATTGGAGCTGACCCTCCGTTTATACTTCCGACCTCCGTTTATACCTAACTCCTCTGAGTTCCTCATCTCTCCATTTCATATTTAGTCTAGAGATACGTGGCGGTTCTAGACCACAGTAACTGAGGCGGCAGGAAGGGGGGTGGGGGGTGTTACTTTTAGGGGGCACACTTTTAACATTTATCTTACATTTATTCATTTAGCAGATGCTTAACCTGCTTTCAGGATTATTCCAAGTAATTTTTCACCATGTCATGTATCACTGCAGTCTCTAGAAGTAAGCTAATAAAACAATTTAAACTCAAATGAATGTTTCGTGTTTCATTTATTTTTCAAGTAATTTTGTATTGTAGTGTGATAATGATCAATAATGATAACATATTTTAAGCATCTAAGCACATCTAGGCACTTTTCTCTATCTGTAAACATATGACACATGTAGGTATTTAACACAAACCAAACACATCAACAAGTCAACTTAGACAGTCATCTGAAAATGTGTTTATGATAATCTGTAACATATCATGTATTCATAAAAGCTCGATTCTCTAGCATCTTCTCTCTCCAGTCTTGACTGACCATGATCTTTATTTTTCTTACTAAAGAAGGACATTATGTCCTCTGGGTTTTTTTTTTTTTCTCTTCATTTTATCTACAAAGGGGAAAAGGATGAAAATGTAAACGAAAATGGAAGTCTACATGAAAAGAGAATCTCACTCAGAAATCCAATCATTATTCACAAGCTGTTTCAAACCCATTTGGATTTCTGTAGATATAATTAAAGGAAACATAAAATAAAAGGAAATAGTGATTCTGAATGTGATGGACTGTCAGACTAAAAAAGTAGGCAAAAAAAACAAAAAACACCAAAAAAATCAATATATAGTATAGAATAATTCATATTGAGTAGTTATTTTATGATATTTTGTCCTTTTTTGAGTATGATAGAACACAGGAGACGGAAAACCATGAGCTGACATGACATTAGAGAATTTTCAGTTTTGGTCAGGTTATTCCTTGAAATCTAAATTCTGGACTTCACAACTAAAATATTCATTGAGTGATTGACGAATCCTTCATAATTAATAAAAGACTTGCCAAATTTTATCTTTGTACAGTCGGGTCTTCTTCATATCACCTACTAAAAACGCAAACAAGTAATGCAGGTAAAACCGGACAATATAAGTTAAATATTACCTTGTTATATAAGCGTAACTGAAATCTAAATTTCTTTAACGTGTTACATCTGCTATATCTGTTACATCTAACATAACATCTAATATAAGCAACAGCACACATTTGGATAGTTTAATATTACTTCTCACTACGTGAACATGACTGAAATGAAATATTTTCGTTGCCTGCATCTTTTTTTGGTGTAGCTCTGATGAACATGTGAAGCTCCTTCTCCCTGAAGCGTGTGGTCTCTGCATGCGGTCTCACTTTGAGTAATTTCCTCTTGACATGAAAGTTATGGCACAATAAATTACTTTTTTTTTTCCATTACTGCAACCCATAGGACAAACACTGTATTGCGCCCAAAATTGTTTGGTGTGATACGATTCCAAATTTAGGGGGGCCAAGGTTGTTGACACGGGGCACTGGCCCCCGTTGCCCCCCCATAGAACCGCCACTGCTAGAGATGTGTGAGGGACTGTTTTTCTGTAATCCTGCATGCTGTTAGTATGCCCCATAGGGCATACTCACTGGGCTCACTGGGCCCTTTTTAGGGGGGCTTCAAACTTCTGCCCAGTCCAAACTTCTACACTAATTTGTGATCACTTCAGTCCCCTTTAAAACTCATATGAAAACAGCAACAGGCTTCGGCTCCGCCCTGTCTTTTAATCTGCGTTGATTCAGCATGTTCTTCAATCCGCAGTTGCCATGACATCTGCATCTGTGCAGTTCTTTGTCATAAATGCAGTTTACATAATGTTGCTGGAGCAATACAGGACAGTTTCCCATCCACTGTAATAAGTTTTCGTTGTGTTAACCCTTCATAATACTGTAGTGGTTTTCATCCAGCAAAAATGGAGCGATTAACACCTAAGAACGCGGTTCTTCTATGGGCGGCTGTGGCTCAGGTGGTAGAGCGGGTTGTCCACTAATCATAGGGCTGGTTGATCGATTCCCGGCCCACATGACTCCACGTGCCGAAGTGTCCTTGGGGAAGACACTGAACTCCAAGTTGCTCCCGATGGCAAGTTAGCGCCTTGCATGGCAGCTCTGCTACCAGTGGTGTGTGAGTGTGTGTGTGAATGGGTGAATGAGACACAGTGTAAAGCGCTTTGGATAAAAGCACTATATAAGTGCTCCATTTACCATTTACCAAGAACGCATACTTTAGAAAACGATCCTGATACTATTTTCATTTGAAAATTTTATTTTTAATTTAAAACGTATTATTGTAGATTGTGGCATTACTTTACCATGCAATTTTGCACAGAAATTATTAAAGACACACATCAGTGTCAGATAGCACTCAGTCAATGCACTCATTTAAATTGCATATCAGAGTGAATGTCGCAGAGAGAGAAACATCATGTGGAGTATTTTGTATTATTAAATATAGTTTTGTATTAAATAATGACCCAGGAGTGGATCGTGACATACATTTATTACCCTTAGAGTAAAGGGATTTGTGATTTTAATATAGAATAGATTAAACATATTGCCAATCTAGACAATTACATTAATACAATATTTGTCTATATTCTTAATGACTATTAATGAATATTAGCTGGCTAGTTAAAATTGTTTGAAATGAAACAAATTTTCAGGGGTTCATTTATGTAGAACCAATTGTATTGTTCATGTGGCTAAAAAGCTAAAATGAACTAGATAACATGATCAGAATCTTTTAATTTATATTTCATTGTAGATGTATATATGACATTTTTTCTTGTCATGTGGGAGTAGGATTACAAATGACCAGCAGTCAGGTGAGAACATGGACAGCCTCTCACACACAATACCACTGTTCCTATCTATAGTGGCAGACTTGCACAAATACCTCCAAAAAGAGACCATTGACCCAAGTGGTGGCCTACAAAGATGCTGTGTGTGTGTCTACCTAAAGCAGAAACGCACTGATCCCACTGCTGCAGATATATATATGCCAGAGCAAAAGCATTGTGTGAAGTTAATCACATTGTAGTTGAGGAGCAACTTTCTGGCCAGAGACAGAAGACAAATATAATGGATGATTTTGTTGTTGAAACAGCCTGTGGTGCACATAGGGGAATCAGCACAGATGCCGAACAACTCAAAACAAAGTTACTATATCCATGTCTGGATAGAATGGTAACTGAATTAGAGAACTGTTTTTCTGCTATAAATTGCAGCATTGCTTCAAGGTGTTCAAGCATGTAGTCCAATATCTGAAAACTTCCTGTCTGAGCCACATTTAGCAGAACTAACACACCACTATAAACATTGATCTAAAGACAGAGGAAGTCATGGTAGCAAGGCATTTTTTGACATGTAAAAAGCAAGCTGGTGCTGATTCACAGGACATGATATCAGTTTATAACCTCCTGGATTCTGACATGTTTCCATCACTGAAGTCTGTCATCCATTTTACCCTCACTGTACCTGTTAGCAGCTGTATGTGTGAGAGATCTTTCAGTTCTTTTCATCGTTTCCACAACTGGCTAAAGAGAACCATGGGTCAGAGCAGGCTCCATCAACTTCCAGTTATGGCAATCAAGAAAGATGTCATTGAGCAATTGGACCATAATAAAATTATCAACAGATTATGCTCCCCATGAAAGACCAGTAACTGGACTACAAAGAAAAAACTCACAGGCTGCTTCATTTTTTGCTTGTCCATTATCCAGCCTTATACCTGTGTTGTTTATATTGCTAGTATGTATAGTCAGTGTAAGTTTAAGGTTTTCTGTTTCTAACATTTGTGCTTGAGCATAGAAATGCAAACAGTAAAATTTTGTGTTCAGTGTGTGTGTGTGTGTGTGTGTGTTTGTACAGTGAAGACTAAATCAGGTAGTCTTGTATTTGGCTCAGACGTATATATATATATATATATATATATATATATATATATATATATATATATATATATATATATATATATATATAAATTATTATTATTATTATTATTTTATTATACCATCATTGGGGGCTGAGCTACCCTAAAATAAAAATCCTAGAATCGCCCCTGGTATGCCCACAACATTTTTCTTTTTTTCTTTTTTTTTTTTGCTGTTTCCATTTTAATTTATTTATTCATTTTCATATGATTCATTTACATGTAATTCATTTTCATGTGATTCATTTTCATGTGATTCATTTTCATGTGATTCATTTACATTTACTGATTCGCTTCTCTTTAAATCCAGTTTTAGACTGTGATTTTACAAAGGTCTTTCCAGATTATTACTTGCCACACTGTATGAGATAACCCCAATACAATTGCCTGAATTCTATAATAGAATTTTATCACCATGTTAGGTTTAAATCCTCTAAAAACAGATTTGCAATTGACTAACATTACTCTGTTCCAGTTCACATTCTTCAAAGCATTGGCATGTTTTGTTTACTCTCACAATCCCCCAAACACACACACACACCCAAAGTCTCCATAAAACAAATGAGACAGCAGTGTTTCCCACAATAACCAAAAGTTGTCCACAATGTGAAAACAACTCGGAGAGTAAGCTGAACTAACCAAAAAATTTACCAAGACAAAAAGTTCCAGTAAGAGAAAAAGCCCCTACTGACTTCAAGTCTGATAAACAGTCTGTGCACAATAACAAATATAATGTCCTTAACTTTTAAAGACTTGTAACAAATAATATAACAGTGTAGGACGTAAAGCCAAGTAAAAAACACTAATAAAATTGAATAAACAGAAACTCTAACCCAGTCAGAGCATCAAAACAGAGAACCACATTAATACAGAAGTAGATTTAAGAGGAGTGAGTCCAAAAAATCTAGGCGAAGTAATGCAACGACGATATCTTCAATAAAAATCCGAATACTGTAGAGCTGGAAGGCCGAGTGCAAAAAATAAAAATAAAAGAAGAGCGAAAAAGATGAAGCTGTATAGGTGATGCAGTTCACCCCGATTTCAAGAGTTTAACACAGTCTCCTGCTTCCTCCGCTGAAATAAAGTCCTTCTGAACACCATTATATGTAATGTGAAGCCGAGCTGGGTGAAGTATTCCATAGTGAGCGCCCTCAATACCACGAAGTTGACGCCAAACCTCATTAAATGCAGCTTGGGCCCGGACTATCTTGGCTGTGTAGTCAGGGAAAACGGAGATGGTCAAATCCCTCACTTTAATCCGCTGGAGTTCTCTCGCACGGCGTAAAATGTCAACACAGTCACTGTGATAGTGGAATCTGCACACAATAGCTCGTGGTTGTTCACCAGGCTTAGGCTTCGGTTGAAGGGTCCAGTGGGGCCGGTCCAAAACCGGCTCCTTCTCCAGACCAAACGCCTCTTTTAACAAGGTCGCTACAGCAGCAGTTGTACAGGTGTCAGCGCCCGCTGGAACTCCGACTATCCTAACGTTATTGCGCCGTGACCTCGACTCCAAATCCTCACATTTATTCTCTGAGTCACGGTCGCAGTGAGAGACTCGATAGTAGACTTCATGTGAGCGATGTCATAGGTGCAACCGGAGAGAACGTGCTCCATTTCCACAACAGTACCTTTCAGTGTTGATATAGTAGCCTCGGTAGCAACTTTATCACTAGCCAACTGTGTTTTCACGGCCTGCAGGTCAAGCTGGATAGTAGACAGCGCATCCCTGAGAATCTCCTGCAGTTCCTTTTCAAAAATATTGGCAATGTCCTTCCTCAATGAAGCCAGCAACTCAAGCCTGAGTGCGGCAAAGTCAAAGTCACCGCTCGACGTCGCGAATTCAGGGATAGAAGGGGACTCGCTCGCGGTGCGCACACTTGGCCTCAGTCATGTCTGAATGCTACCACGGATTTTCGTGTTCTTTCCAGACATTTTAATGTACCACAAAGTTAAAAAAGCAAACAAGGAAACGGAGTAGAATAAGTCAAAATCTATTGTATGACCGAAAAGCGCTAATTAATTACAATTTTAATCGAAATCAGCAGGAGCCTCCAACTTCGCGTCCTACTCCATCAAACTCCAAATTTGAATCCAACCCCACAACATTTTCTAACAAATTTAGTTGGTTTTATTTCCCAAAATATAAACAAACTGTTAGCCTGATTTAAAGCACCATCCATCCATCCATCTTCTATACCACTTATCCTTCCTTCAGGGTCACCGGGAACCTGGAGCCTATCCCAGGGAGCATCAGGCACACCCTGGACAGGGTGCCAATCCATCACAGGGCACAATAACATACAAATTCACACGCTACAGACACTTTGGACATGCCAATCAGCCTACCATGCATGTCTTTGGACTGGGGAAGGAAACCGGAGTACCCGGTGGAAACCCCCGCACCACGGGGAGAACATGCAAACTCCACACACACAGGGCCACGGTGGGAATTGAACCCCTGACCCTGGAGGTGTGAGGCGTACATGCTAACCACTAAGCCACCGTGTGCCCCGATTTAAAGCACCATGAACAGCAAAAAAAATAAATAACTGAACAGTGCACCTTCTATTCTTATCCATATTTCTATCCATTTAGAACAAAAGATCTATTTATTACAAATATTGTTTTATTCAGTTATGTCCTTGCTAAAAATATAAATGAGCTATACTACATAACAAACACTATATTACATAACTACATAACACATCACATAGGCCTGTGCATTGCTTTCTTCATGCTCTCATTGCTCTGGATCCCAGCTCACTTCTGTGCTGCCTGTTTGATAACAATGCATTTCAAGTCAGTGTCTTACCCTCCACCTTCTTTCTAGAGCAGAGAGTGTAGACAAACACCCCTACTGCCTACAAGGAGCAGGCTATCTGGGATGTGTTCACCTTCCTCGAACACAGAATGGGAAAGCCCTAGTACTGGAGTAGACCCTATGAATAATTGCAGTGAAGCTACATTCAGTGGAAATGCTAGCCACCCTGTCACCCCAGTGTGTGGCAGACATTATCTCACCATACCAGTATAGCTAAGCCACTATCAGTGGTTCTAACCCTTGCTGGCATGACTGGACTGCTAAGCACAGCTGGTGTAGTAACCCACTCAAGGGCAGTTGAGATTAAAGAACTCTCAAAAGTAGGGTGAGCTTGCAGCCAACCTCAAATACCACAGACAACAACATATCCTCATCACAATGAGAAGTACACCAGCTCCAGTTCTCTGGAGGCATCTTTTTTCCCCTGTCAGAATGGAGAGAAACAAGGGATATCGATCTGATATATAATTTAGGGAGGGCCTAGCTGGCCCTCAAGTACTTCCCATCTGTGTTTTTAGACAGTGTCACATCTTGAGCCATTCCAATAATATGGTTACTGAAAGGACGACACGAGATTAAAAACATTCTCTGTGTTACATGTTCCAGAAATGAGCTAACCAACAGTTAGCTGGATGAAAACATAAAAAAAATGCAAATAGGAGAAATTTACTTTCACTTAAAGGTTTAAAGAACAGCTGTCACGGAAGCTGGCTGGGCTGCTAGGTTTCATCAAAATTCCAACCCTAACTACATCTAAAAAAAAAAAACTAATCCAAAACTAGTTTGGAACTAGTCCAAAATATGTGCAATATGTAGATATTTTACTCAGAACCTGGCAACCTTGCCAGACTTCTTTTTCCAGCAGCCCTGTTTTTTTTTTTTGTTTTTTTTTTTGTTAAAAACAAATGTTTTCCACTGTTTCCATGGCATAGTCATAGGGTTCATGTTATTAAAACCCCCCAAAAAAACTTAAGGTGTAGACCATGCCCATGTCCGGTTTAAATCTGAAAACAATAATAGTAATTCTTCTTATTAATCTATGTCCTCTAATGTTGACAAATGACAAAATAATTTGCAGAAATATAATACAGCCACAGACACAAACATGTCAATATATGACAAGAAAGCTGATTGATAGGCAGATGAGTATTCTAGTAGTGTGACTTTTTAAATAAATGAATGCCTGAAATGTGGAATAGAAATAAGAAAATCAGAAATGTTTATTTGTACAGACTGATAGGCTGATGCTGCCATCTTGTGGTGATATTGCACGTTTTGTGGTTTGAATGTAACACAATCCTTTTGACCTATATCTGTTTGTTACTGGATTCTCCATTGTTGCACATACATCACAACTGGCATGCCACATTAGCATGACATTTTTAACAGTTGTTTAAAAATCTGTATGAACTGAGAATAGAATCAAAAGGCAGTATTTTAAAATATAAGCCTCTTTATTTTATTAAATCGGACCTTAGCTACACCCCACGTGTAAGACCACACCTCAAACTTGGCATATGACCTCAGAATCTTGTCCAAGAGGTCACTGCATTTATTCATTGGCATATTGGCAGGACACAAAGTGCTGAAACCCTATTGTTTTTGTAAGGATTTTTATTAGGGGTTCAAGCACAAAGTGCTGAAACACTATTGTTTTTGTAAGAATTATTATTATTATTATTATTATTATTATTATTATTATGCCCTAAAACTGATTGTGCAGACCAAACTGTAAGTCCTAGAGATCTGAAACTTTGAGGGTTGTTAGTACTCCGTCTGTCCACAATGGTGCAAAGTCTCACCCCGATTGGCCACATAGTGGTGCTACAGTGATCAACACAAAAAAGTTTACAAGTTTAAAATGTTTATCTATTATTTAATTTCCACCATGAAATTTTTTTTGTGAAACCTACTTTTGCAAAGTAGTCCTAGGCAATTTGTCCAATTGGAACCAAACCAATGCAGAAAAATTATCTGGAGTCCCATTATCAATAATTATCAAAAATGTCGAAATTTTTATTTAACCTCGCAACAGCACATCAAAACATTTGAAGTGGGCATGGCCACTTTTATTTAAAAGGCTATACGGCTATAACTCTTGAACAGAATGAGATATTTTCACCAAAATGGACACACTTATGTATAAAATTACTGAGCATGACCAGTTGGTGGCACTAAAAGAAAAAAAAACAAAACATTAAATTGGCTCTAACTACAGAATCATTGGCCCAATTTACTTAAAAAAAAAAAAAAAAAAAAATTATTTGCATGCAGTGTCTTTGGCAAAGGTCCAAACTAGATTTATAAGCATGTCTGCCATTGGCCAATTACATTTCAGTAGCTATTAGACATTGTTAACCAAGGCTGATTGGAATGAAACTTGGTGGACTTGCTTGACTCTTGGCTCGAGAGGCCTCTGAGAAATTTTTAACTAATCGGCCACTGGCCACAAGTTTTCATGCCCATAAAATGTATTAAATACTGCAGTGTTTCACGCAAACACAAGTAATTGTGTTTATAAACAAACTGTTTGATGGAGCTCCTCATTCTGAGCAACACTGCCTCAAGAACTTTGGAATCAGTTAATTTGTTTGTTAAATATTTATGACTACTTTGAAAAATGCTTTTGCAACCTAGTCCTAGGTTTTTCACTCAACCAGAATAAAACTAATATAGGACAATTGTTTGGACTTCTTAGATCAATAATTTTATTTATTTATTTATTTTTTTAAAGTTGAACTTTCGATTCATTTTTACTGAAATGGCTATAAGTCTTGAACTGAATGTGATATTTTGGACATCCTTGTCAAACTTATGAATGAGCTCAATCTCAATGAGGTCACATGCACAAAATGGCCAAGCTTGGCCACGTGCTAATGCTGTAACAGGACAGAACATTAAATTGGCACTACACATGGAACCATTGGTCCAATCGACTTGAAATCTTGCATGAAATGACTTTGTTCAAGGCCGTTGAAAAATATGGCCACCATTGTCCAATCAAAGTTCAGCAGCTATTAGACAAGGTTAATGAAGGCTGATCAGAACAAAACTTGGTGGGCCTGTTTGACTCCTTGCCTCAGAGGTCTGTGCAAAATTTGAAAAAAAATTAGCCACCAACAGATGCTATCATATTGTACATGTGTAACTTATTGTTCATTATACACACACAGTATTCATATCATATGTTGTATCTCCTCATTCTGAACAACTGTGCCTCTTGAACCACTGGTGTCAATCAAATTGTTCACTAAATATTTGAGATTATTTACAAAACCCACCTTTATGAACTAGTCCTAGGGTTTTCTTACATTATCACCACAAATCCAGTGTAGTACAATATTCTGGACTCTCTAGGTTGTAGCGTGGTACCTTACTTATGGGGTTTGGGCGCCACACAGTTCAAATTAACCGTCACTTATAATTTATAATTTGGACATCACTCAGAACAAAAAACATCAGTAGGCTACTCAATTCTTACAAAATAAGATTATTATTATTTATGCAATAAATGTAAGAAAATACAGATCGTTTCAGTCATAGAAACTGAAATAATGAAAATCAAAACTTCCCATACGTGGGATTAATAGACGAACCCATAAGGAAACAAGCCTCTATTCATACAAGAAAATTTTCACACACAAAAAGCAGAAAAAAACACATTTAACCTCAAAATAATTCTTAACCAAAACAAAAAAGTTGTTCACTTTAAAAGCGGCACTTCAATGGCGGTGATTTAGGCATACGGGAGTTCGTGAATTTGAAAGCATAGGAAACCGGCAGTCAGATTCCGCTTAACAGTTATTTACAGACAGTAACATCCAACGATTTAAGCAGACTGGTTCTCCACAAAAGTATTAAAGAAAGGATCTCAAACCCGTGATGTGCCTCCGAACCCTCAAAGCTCCGCTCGCTCATTGATTCACCTTGGCAGGATATTCCCGAAGTGTTCGCCAGCCTCCGGAATCAATATCCACAAGATTATAATCCACAGTAAAGCATTAGCATGGTCCCGGGCAAACGCACACCATCAGTTCCGCCATTCCCACCTGGCTCTCAGTTCCGTGTCCCGCTCATTTCCGCTTCCTGCTCATCTCCTCCTCCTTTAGTCACCTGTTCTTTTTATTGCTTCCGAAGACCACACCCTTCTCTTCATCTCTCTCTTTTTTTTTCTTCCGTTAATTAAAACACGGAATGGAACGTCAACCCTTGGTTGACATCGCCTTGGTAGCCAAGGAAATCGTCGTCATCTGAGGAGTGCAAAAAGATTTCCAGAATTTTTTGTTTTTCTTTTCTGTCCATTTCTTCCGCTGTAGGGTAACAAGGTTTTAAATTGCACACATGAACATTCCGAACATCTTCCCCAGTTCTTTTCAAGACAACTTGATAGTTCACAGGTCCCAGTTTTCTTACTACTCTATAAGGACCCTTCCATTTTTTAGCCAGCTTGGCAGTAAAGTGATGTAATGCACTTGACTGTGGAAAACGTCTTACCCAGACTCGGTCTTGAAATTTGAAAGAAACTTCCCTTCGGTTCTTGTTGTAATTCCTAAGTTGCCGAAGACGTGCTTTCTTAGAACTGATTTCCGCATTGGCTTGAAACTGTTTCAGTCGGTGGACGGTCTCATAAGGGAGAGCATCTGGAGACACTGGGATATCCGCTTTAAGGAGTTTGTCCATAGGACTCCGAAGTTTCCTTCCCAAATGTAGTTCCGCAGGGGTCAGTCCGGTAGTTTCCTGTGCTGCAGAGTTTAACGCAAACCTGAATTCTGGAAGATACATATCCCATTTTCGGTGATTATCCTCCACATAAGACGCAATCATACATTTTAGGGTACGATTAATGCGTTCGGTCATGTTGGTCTGAGTGTGGTATGCGGTGGTAAGCTTTGGTGAAACTGTCCATTGCTCACAGAGTTCCTGAAACACTGCAGAAACGAACTGAGAACCTCTATCTGAAAGGATGTATGTTGAACTCCCCATCTTGTAAAGATTTCTGATCTGAGTAGACGTGCAATAGTCAGAGCAGTTGCGTTTCGCATGGGGAAAATCTCTACCCATCGGGTATGGTAGTCCACAATCACAATCACATACTCATGTTGTTGAGAGCTACGAGGAAAGGGGCCCATGATGTCAACTCCTAACATCTCATTAGGACTGTTAACAATGGTTTGCTGCATTTTCCCGGCTGGTTTCTTGTTGTCGGCCTTCAATACTTGGCATTTCTCACAACCTTTGAGCTTTTTGACATCTGACCACATCCCGGGCCAGAATGCAACATCATGAAGCCTTTTAAAGGTCTTGAAAATCCCTAGATGGCCACTGAGGGGACTCTGGTGATAAGCCTGGAACATCTGCAAAGTAAGTGAAGCTGGAATGTAAATACGATAGTGAGTTTGTTGATCAATCAGCTGGGTTGTTAGGTATAACTTATCTTCCAGAACCGTGTATTTCTCCATAGCCTCTTTATCTCCTTCTGCTATTGCTTTAATCACTTTTTCAATCTCAGGTCTTTGTGTTGTTCTTCCCAAATGAGATCGGCAGTGAACGGGAGGTCATCAATTTCCTTTTTTGAAGAAACTAGAACACACCCAGCAGTGGTAGGAAAGCGTCCGGGACTACGTTAAGCTTACCCTTACGGTACTCTACTACGAAATCAAATTTTTGTAGTCTTAGGGCCCATCTTAAAAGATGACTAGTGGTTTTGGTGGAAGTCAAGACCCACTGTAAGGCTGAGTGATCAGTGACCACAGTGAACCATTTTTGTTCCAGGTAATATTGCCATTTTTCTAGGGCCCATACAACAGCAAGGCACTCCTTTTCTGTTGTAGAATAGTTCACTTCAGATTTCGGCTTGCATAGGCTATTACCTGTTCAGAGTCTGGTCCCATTTTCTGTGCAAGAACAGCTTCAAGGCCGGTCTCACTCACATCAGTGTAGACCGTGAATGGAAGATGTTGGTTGGGATGGCCTAGAACTGGAGGTGAAGTTAAACATGCTTTAAGCTGATCAAAAGCCTGCTGGCACTTAAGAGTCCAGAGGAAAGGACGCCCCTTCTTCTTCAAATCATTCAAGGGTTCTGCGATCTTGGAGAATCCAGATACAAAACGGTGGTACCAGCCTGACAGGCCGAGGAATCTTTGCACTTCCTTGAGGTTTTTAGGGATTGGATAGGACTGTATGGACCGCACCTTTTCTGGATCAGCTGTAACTCCTTGGTACTCACGATGTGTCCCAAAAACTTGATTTCCAGCAAGCAGAATTTACTTTTCTTCAAATTGATAGTGAGACCTGCTCGATGCAGTTCATCAAATACCTTTTGAAGGTCCAAGAAATGTTCAGACACTGATGATGAATAGATGATAATATCATCCAAGTAAGCCAGACAGCACTGACCACGTAGACTTTCTAAGACCATCTCATTAGCCTCTGGAATGTGGCTGGGGCATTTTTAAGTCCAAATGGCATCACATTAAAATGGTAGAGGCCTGAAGAGGTGATAAAGGCAGTTTTGAGTTTGCTCTCTGAAGACATTGCTCCTTGCCAGTATCCACTGTTTAAGTCAATGGTAGAAAAAATTACAGACCCAGCAAGGGACTCTAGAATCTCTGCAATGGAAGGGAGTGGATAGGCATCACTTTCTGTGAGTGAGTTAAGCTTCCGGTAATCCACACAGAATCTATGTCCACCATTTTTTTTGGAACTAGTACTACCAGAGAAGACCAACCAGAACGTGATGGTTCGATAATACCAGATGATAACATCTCCTCGAGGCTTTCCTTGACAATAGTCTGCTTCTCTGAAGACATTCGGTAGGGTTTTTGTTTAATGGGAATGGTAGCTGTGGAATATATGTGATGCTGTAGTACATTGGTTCTACCCGGTTTATGTGTACACACCTGAGGATTGGATTGAAGAATGTTCTTCAGTTGCTGCTTTTTAGCCTCATTCAGCTGAGCAGATAATACTGCCTGATCAATGTAATCTTCCACATTCAGTTGAATCACTTCCGAAGAACACATAGGTGGGGGAGTGGAGCTGAAGAGCCCAAGCTGATATTTCTGTTTATACCTTCCTATGCTTTTCTTGGTTTCTGGACCTTTCCATCCAGACATGCGAGCATTGCCAGGTTGTAAGGAATATATAACAGAAGGTATAAGTTTAAACCCATATACCCGATCTGCTACATTTATTTGTAGTTGGCTGTGGGAAATGAAGTCCAGGCCAAGGACAATTCCATATTCAAGGGCTTTGGCTGGAAGCACCACTGCAGGGGTGTTAATGACCTTTCCATGAAACTCAATGTCCAAAACAACCCAACCCTAAGGGGACTCTGCTTCCCCATTGGCTAAGTACAAAGGACCATGGGTCCATGGTCTTAGGTTTTCATTTGAACTATTCAGTTCAACCCAGAGATGTTCATGTAGGAGAGTATAGTTGGCCCCGGTGTCAACGATAGCTTTTCCATACCACGACTTAATCTGTATGGGTACCACCAATTGTGATGGAATAACCAGTGAATCAAAAGGAGAAGTTGGTGAAGAAATCAAAATATTTTTTCTCTGAGGTTGCTTGGAGGTTACTGTTGACGCAGAAGAGTCGCTGGAGGGTCCACTGGTTTTTGAGTGATAAGGTTTTTGCTTATTTTGGGAAGGAAAATGAGAAGAGGATGTAGATGTATACTGAGGGCAGGATCCAGGGGAATGGGCACCTTTGCAGCGCCAACACAGAGGCAGTTTTTCTCCTTGTTGACTACCCGGATGCAATCCTTTCTGCATTTGGTTCACTTTTCTTCCCTGGAGGTTGCGTTCATATGCCAGCTGTTGGTCATGGTCTCTCTCAAATTGATAACCAAGCCGTACAAGATCGTCCACATTGAGAACTCTTCCACGGAGCTGACTGGTGAGGTAAGGTTATATGTGTTTCAGAATGAGCTTTACAATGACTAATTCAGTCAGTTTAGGATTCCATCGTGTGCATAGAGCTCTATATGAATAGGCAAAATCTCGGATGGATTCATCGTCGCCTTGGTTTTTAGTTCGGACACGTTCAGCTAACTCGTCTTCATAGTCTTCAGCCAAAAAGGCAGACACAAAAGCAGTCTTGAATTCCTCCCAAGATGCAACTTTGGAACGTTTTATCTCCCACCAGTCTGGAGCAGTGCCATGGAAGACTGTTCTGAAGGTAGCAAGAATGTCATTGTCAGATAAAGGATGTAAGACAAGGAAATCCTCACATTTGGATAAATAAACTAAGGGGTCAGGATCATCTCCAGGCCTTCCGTATGTAGGAAAAGTTAGTTTGATGTGATCACTTTTGGGAATTGAAGTAAGACTGGATACAGGGAGCTCTACTCCTGAAGGGTTTTTTAATAGTGGTGAGGCTGGAAGAGTCAGTTGCTTGAATTTTTTGTGTATTTCCTCCATTTCACTCTGGTGAGTTGTAGAAAGTACATCCATCTTTCCATTCACATCATCCACCTTTGCAGACAGCATCTTTAACATTGATGAGCATTCAACAAAGCTTTTAACAATTTCAAGATTTTTCCCTTCCAAAAATTTCTGTGTACTTTGTAACTCACCTTGCAACTCAATTTGCACCTGCTCAACCATAAATCCCAGCTCAGACATAAGGGAGACTTTAATCTTATCTGTTTCTTCTGACAACAATGTTTTAATTGCTTTCATTATAGTATCCATTTCCTGGGCTTGCTTGTCCTTATTGGAAGTTACAACGGTATGCAGGTTGCGAAAACTTTGTTCCGTCTGTTCAGTGAATTTGTTTAATTTTGATTCCAGATGGAATCTACTACGTTGTACCTGTTTGGCCAACTCATTTAACACTTTATCCTGCCTTTGTTGCAGAATATCCAAATGGACGTGGGCCTGATCTGTAAGCTGACCCAATTCCCTTCCAGGGGTAGGGAGCACAAAAGGAAGTTCACATTGAACAGAGTCAGCAGAAGCACCTTCATGTGTAGACAGCACCGCAAGGGGATTCTTTGTATTTTCCCCAACTGAGGATGCTGTTGCAGATGATGCAATCTCCATGTCCAAAGACTGTGAATGAGATGGGCTTTGTGATGGGTTATGTGGATTAGGACCAGGCCTTGGGGTACTTAAGGTTGGCAAAGCATGTATATGTATAGGTGTAGAAAGGTCAGGTGGAAATGGTTCCCAATCTACTGAGGGCAAAAGGGAAACAGGACGTGTAGGGGTAGACATGGCCAGGGAATAATATAAACAATACAGAGCAGCAAGTAGTTACACAAACTCCTGCAGTCTCAATATACAATTCATGTAAATATCAACCAGAAAAACTGAAAATATAAGTACACACACACACACACACAGACACACACACACACACACACACATTATTCCACAATAATAATAAGTCCATCAATAACGCAAATGTCCAAGTCTGTTAAGTTCAGTACCCCAACTACACTTTCTAAATGTTACAGTTCAGTCCCTGTTTGGGCGCCACTCTGTAGCGTGGTACCTTACTTATGGGGTTTGGGCGCCACACAGTTCAAATTAACAGTCACTTATAATTTATAATTTGGACATCACTCGGAACAAAAAACATCAGTAGTCTACTCAATTCTTACAAAATAAGATTATTATTATTTATGCAATAAATGTAAAAAAATACAGATCATTTCAGTCATAGAAACTGAAATAATGAAAACCAAAACTTCCCATACGTGGGATTAATAGACGAACCCATAAGGAAACAAGCCTCTATTCATACAAGAAAATTTTCACACACAAAAAGCAGAAAAAAACACATTTAACCCCAAAATAATTCTTAACCAAAACAAAAAAGTTGTTCACTTTAAAAGCGGCACTTCAATGGCGGTGATTTAGGCATATGGGAGTTTGTGAATTTGAAAGCATGGGAGACCGGCAGTCAGATTCCGCTTAACACTCGGAGTTATTTACAGACAGTAACATCCAACGATTTAAGCAGACTGGTTCTCCACAAAAGTATTAAAGAAAGGATCTCAAACCCGTGATGTGCCTCCGAACCCTCAAAGCTCCGCTCGCTCGTTGATTCACCTTGGCAGGATATTCCCGAAGTGTTCGCCAGCCTCCGGAATCAATATCCACAAGATTATAATCCACAGTAAAGCATTAGCAGGGTCCCGGGCGAATGCACACCATCAGTTCCACCATTCCCACCTGGCTCTCAGTTCCGTGTCCCACTCATTTCCGCCTCCTGCTCATCTCCTCCTCCTTTAGTCACTTGTTCTTTTTATTGCTTCCGAAGACCACACCCTTCTCTTCATCTCTCTCTTTTTTTCTTCCGTCAATTAAAACACGGAATGGAACGGACTTCGCCTCTGCGTCACTGTGCAGCTATCCGTTACAAGGTCAATAATGAATCAAAAATATGTTGAACTTATTTATTTAGATAGACATAACAGGCTTATTTACAACAATGAGTGTGGCTTAGTGTACACAAAGGTCAAAAACTCCTAAAGGAAAACTCAACGCTGCATGACTTTAGTAAGCACATGCGAAATATAGTAGGGGAAATAAGTATTGAACATGTCAAAATTTAATTCAGTAAATACATTTATTGAAAGCTATTTACATGAAATTTTCACCAGACTTTGGTATTAACTCAAGAAATCCACACATTAAAGTCCATAATTAAAGTTATGTGTAATAAAGAGGAAAGAAAATTTATTTCATACTTAGTGGAGAAGCCTTTGTTTGTAATGACAGCTTCAAGACACTTCCTGTATGAAGAAATTAACAGGCCGTAGTATTCAGGTGTGATTTTGGCCCATTCTTCTAAACATGTTGTCTTTAAATCTTGTTCAATTGGATTCAAGTCAGGTGATTGACTGGGCCATTCTAACACCTTGATTTTTTTTCTCTGAAGCCAATTGAGAGTTTCCTTTGCTGTATACTTTGGATCGTTGTCCTGCTGGAAGGTCCACCCACATCTCATCTTCATCATCCTGGTAGATGGTAGCAGATTCTTCTCAAGAATCTCCTGGTAAAGGGTTCCATTCAACATTCCTTCAATTATATGAAGTCTGCCAGTACTATGGGATGAAAGCAGCCCCACACCATGATGCTTAGACCTCCAAACTTCACTGTTGGTGTAGTGTTTTTAGGGTGATGTGCAGTGCCATTTCTTCTCCAAACATGGTGTGTAGTATGACAGCGAAAAAGTTAAATTTTGCTACACTCTCCCAGTATTTCATAGGCTTGTCCAAATGAGTTGTAGCAAACTTTAAATGAGCGTTGACATGCCTTTTCTTTAGTAAAGGAGTCTTGCGGGGTGAGCCTGCATAGAGGCCATGGCGGTAGAGTGCACTGCCTATTGTTTTCACTGTAACGATAGTACCTGCTGCCTCCAAGTGTTTCTGGAGCTCTTTCTCAGTGGTCCTTGGCTCTTGGGCTACTCTTCTGACTATTCTTCTGACTCCCTGGTCAGAAATCTTGCGAGGAGTTCCTGTGCGTGGCTGGTTGATGACAGAGTGATGTTGCTTCCACTTGCAGATAATGGCCCCAATGGTGCTTACTGGAAGATTCAGAAGTTTTGAAATACATCTGTATCTGATTCCATTCATATGTTTTGCCACAATGAGGCTGTGAAGGTTTTGGGAGAGCTCTTTGCTTTTACCCATCATGAGATGTTTCTTGTGTGACACCTTGGTAATGAAAAGCCTTTTTATAGACCATCAATTTAGTAACCCAGCTGATATTAATTTGCACAGATAGGGGGTATAATTACTTTCTAACTACTTGTGGATTTCACATGGTTCCTTGCCTTAACTTGCCTTGGAGAACTGCTTTTTGTTAGCCTGTTCAATACTTTTTTCCTATGTCATTCCACTTTATTACACATAACTTTATTTATGGACTTTAATGTTGTGAATTCTTTATATTTGCGGATTTTTTGAGTTAATACTGATGTATAGTGAATATATCATGTGAATAACTTCATTGGAAATATATTTGCTGAAAAAATGTTGATGTTTTCAATACTTATTTCCCCGACTGTATATGATTCTTAAGAAACATGAAAAATTTTATGGAGATCAGACAATAGATGGCACTATAACAATTTAAATGTTTAAAAATTCTATTTTGTTATGGTAAATTACCATATGTTTCTTCAAATTATTTTGTTTTTTCTCTGATTTACGTGCTTATTGTCATACCATTGCAAACCAGCAACTCCATTTCCCAGAATGCACGGCGAACTACAAACATGGCCTACAACAACTACACTAACAACTACACCACACACACACACACACACACACACACACACACACACACACACGTTCACCATCCCTGGAGTTCTAATTAGAGACACCTTTTTCCAATCACACATACTACTCCATTTAAAAGACTCTCATTCAGTCATCAAGTTATGAAATATACGCTCAGTTGTCTTTTGTCTCTGTCTATTCCAAGCCTTCATATCGTGTCTGTTTTTTTCAGTTTTTTTTTTACTTTCCTTATGTTTACAACCTTGTCTCTTTGCCATGCCCTGTTTGTACTGTTTTCCTGATTGCCTGACCTCTGCCTGTTCATGATTATTGACTTATGCCTTATACTTTGTTTTATTAAAGTGCCATACCTGCATCTCCTTCTGTCTACACCTACATATCGTGACACTTATACTCTTGCTCGATATTAAGTAATATCTTTTTACGCATGTCCTTAAAGGCCCTAAAGTGCTTGAACCATGACAATTGCTGCTTGCAGCTATATTATGGATTTTTAATTTACTGCAGTAGAATTGAGAATGTCTTCTGATGAATGTTTATGAAGATTCATAGATTAATCTCGCAACTTTGTTGTAATATGATAGTGTGTAAAATGTTTTGGACATATATAAATATTAAAATGTTGTGGAAAATTCCAGAAGCACAGTCTCCTCTGTGTTTTTACAAACATCTTTGTGAAAATAGGCCATAAATAATAGGATTAGTTCAGGAAAAAAAGGGTTTGCATATTATGAAAATCATCATAAATCTGAGTGGGTATGACTAAATGATTTCCAAAAGATTTTTATGGCATGGATCAGATTAGATAGTAATTTTCAATGAACACCTTTTACAAGAGATATGATTGAGTTTATGTGCAAATCAGATATACTGATCCTGATAATCAATTATTTAAACTTAACTCTGTGCCCTATGGGTAACCACACCACAGTCTTGGCAGATATCCTCAAAACTGCACAGTAAATGTGCCCTTTAATTTTGATTCAAATCCATCAAAGCAGTCATGAATTACAGTTGTTTGAGTAAATGAAGCTCCTGCCCTCTAGGACTGATTGGCATGTGGAAGTCATAATACTTAGAAAGCCTCCCATAAGTATTTGGACACCAAATTTGTGAAGGTAGACCCAGAATCCTCGGAATATTTAGCAAAAGTAAGTTTTCCATAGATGCAGATTATCTTAAATGTGAGTGGGCAGAGCTAAGCAATGTGAAGGCATATTTTTAGCATGAGACACCGAATCAGGACTTGAAAGATATTTCACTCCACATACTAATTTACAAGATATGCTTCTTTAATTTAGCAAATTGTACTTATTGATCTTGAGAAAGGTTTCTGGAACTCAACTGAACCCTAATGATAACCATGCACCAAACTTTGGAGGCTTCATCCCAATATTGTCCTAAACATAACTTATGGTTTGTACAAAGACATTTAGCCCATCATGAGTTACAGCCATTTGAGTAAATTAGGCTTATCCTTGCAATAATTGTGTGGCCATATCTTTATATATCTGAATATGACTCCCCGGAGTAGTGTAACACCAATTTCTTGATGATATGCCAAAGAGCTAGGACTAGTTAGCATAGGTAGGTTTTGCATATTATACAAATTATCATAAATGTGAGTGGGAATGGCTTTATAATCCAATAACCACTTTTTATGGTTTTGGCAAAAGGTTCAATATCAATAAAACATTTAACTGTACACCTTATTTTAAAAAGAGAGATTCTTGTTTTACATAAAAAGCATGAATACCACTCCCCACTGGCCAATTTGAGTGACATTGAATAAGATTGTCATGGGTCCCTACTCTAACCTACCACTGAAGTTTCGTGATATTTGAAGGTATTGGCCAAAAAGTAAATCTTGTGCTGTAGCGCCACCAAGAGTTGCAGTTTGATCATTTCATTTTTTCTGAGTAGCACCTATGTATTAAGTTTGATGTCAGTAAACTTTATAATTTAGGGTGCATGATTAATTATAGCAGAGAAAAAGAATAATAATAAGAAAAGGAAAATAATAAAAATGTGAAAAAAAATAGGGATCCATCACTCCGTGCTTGGACCCCAAATATTATTATTATTATTAATAATAATAAGAAGAAGAAGAAGAAGAAGAAATATAGCTGCAAGTGGCAATCTGTGGGGCCTGAGCGGTCTTATCAAATATGGTACCCAGTGGCCAGTTCTTGTGAATGTTCATAGAAAAATAGAGACCATACATGAAAATACTTGTCATGTTTTGTGACAATAGCTCAGTGCTAGTTGTGTGAAATTCCTGCTGAATGCTGATTGAAGGCAGCCATGTTTTGAAGTAATGAAGTATGTTTTAATGAAGTAATAAAACTTGGAACCATAATAAAAAAAACCTTAGTGCGCGCACGCACCCACTCATGCAAGCACACAAACACCCACATGCACACACACACACGCACACACACACACACATGATTACATCGCATATTTAGTGCACACTCACACTCAGGTCTATAAGTATTTGGACAGTGACACAATTTTCAGCATTTTGCCTCTGTGCACCAACACAATGGTTTTGAAATGAAGCAATCAAGATGTGATTGAAATGTAGACTTTCAGCTTTAAATGGGACCTATTACACAAAATTCATTTTTAAATGGTGTTTGAACATAAATCTGTGTCGGCAGAGTGTGTACACAACCACCCTACAATGGTAAAAATTCACCTACTCCTTTTTTTATATTCCCAATAAATCATAAACAGTGTCTCAAAATTAGTTGTTTCATTTTCTCCCTAATGTGATGTCACGTGGAACAAACCCTGCCCAGGGACTCTGCCCTATTTGTATAGATCCTCCCCTGAGTGAGCTGCACACAGTCCGCCATGTTCTCTGCGCTGGAGCAGCTATAGTGATAAGAAGAATGTCTCAGCTTCGTAAGCGTTGTAAGTGTTCTGTTGTTGGCTGTAAGAATGAACATAAGAGTCTTCATGTAGTCCCGGCATCAGAGCCACTGAAGACACAGTGGAGAAGTTTTATTTTTGAAGGAAATGTGCCCCAAAAAATACCTAAATTTGTATATGTTTGTGCAAATCATTTTACACCAGACTGCTTTGTGAATGAGAGTCAATTCAAAACAGAATTTGCTAAAAACTTGATTCTCAAGAATGTATCAGTACCAACTGTTCATGATCCAGCTTCATATCCAGAAGACGTAAATATCACAATTTATATTTTGTGAATGTTTGCAAATCGCCTTTCCGAATGAGTTTGCTACCAGACTCCACAGCTAATGTGGCTAAAGTTACTATTGTCTCTGATTGTATTCACAGAGACCAGAGCTATGTCGTCATTTTTATTTTTAACCTGAAAATGCTTACTGTCTGTATAATTCATAACTGAACCTTTATTATGCACAATACAGTAAGGTGATTGCCTTTTTGAAAACTGTGTATGTTTTGTATGAATCATTTTACACCAGACTGCTTTGTGAATGAGCTTGTTAGCAGATTCCAAGGCTAATGTTGTTGCCGTAGTATCGGAAGCATGAGCTGTTTTCTTCAGGAAAGGGGGCGGGGAGCAGCAGCTCATTTGCATTTAAAGAGACACACATGAAAACAATGTGTTTTGCTTCCATTTAAAAAGGGGCAGTTTCAGCATGGTATAATAAATGATCTGTGGGGTATTTTGAGCTGAAACTTCACAGACACATTCTGGGGACACCTGAGACTTATATTACATCTTGTTAAAAGGCTCAAAATAGGTCTCCTTTAATTCAAGTTGTTAAACAAATATATCGCATTAACCGTTTAGGAATTAAAGCCATTGTTTACAGACTCCCTTCATTTTCACAGGTTCAAAAGTAAGTGGACAATTGAATGATAAGCAGTTAGTTTCATGGCCAGGTGTGGCCTGTTTCCTCATTATGTCATGGAAAATTAAGGAGATCTGGAGTTGATTCCAAGCATTGCATTTGGTAGCTGTTCATGGAAACTCTCAATATGCGGTCCAAAGAGGTGACAATGCAAGTGAAGGAGGCCATCATTAGGCTGAAAAAACCCAGACCTATCAGAGAGATATCAGAAACTTTAGTAGTGCCCAAGTCAACAATTTGGTACATTCTGAAAAGCACTGGTGAGCTTAACAATGCCAAAAGTCCTGGAAGACCTTGGAAGGCAACTTAAGTGCATGAATGCAGAATTCTTTTCTTGTTGAAGAAAAACCCCTTCACAACATTTAGCCAAGTCAAGAACACTCTAGAGTAGGTAGGCGTATCATTGTCAAAGTCTACAATCAAGAGACACCTTCATGAATGCAAATACAGACGGTTTTCTCAAAATGCAAACCACTGGTAGCATTCAAGAACAGAAAGGCCAGATTAGACAGATTAGAAAAAAAAAAAAGTCTAAAAAAACAAAAAAAAAAACAAAAAAAAACCTTGCTCAGTTCTGATGCAAGATTACCTTGTACTAGAATGATGGGAAGAGACGAGACTCATGGGGCTCATGATCCAAAGCATACCACTAGAGATCGACTGATAATTGGTTTTACCAATATTTTTCCTGATATATAAGCATTTTTCCATAATTGGATATTGGATTGACAGCATTTTGAGAATTGCATGCAGCACCGCCATTTCAGCACTGCATCTATTTTTTGTTTATTTTTTAGAATTATCTTTGTGTTTTATTTGTTTTACCTGTTTGTTTACCTATTCAGAGTTTATATTTAGAAAAAAAGACACTTTAGTAACAGTGCACTTTATAATATTTTTTTTTTGTTGCACTCTTTCATACCCCTCTATTTATTAGTGTATAAATAAGAGATGTTTTGGTTTCTATCAAGTAAATTGATAAAATTGTTATAAATATGGTTTGTTCAGTTCAGTGGTGTTGTTATCATTGTGTCAAAAACAAAAGTAAAACAATAAATAAATATCGGTTCTGCATATTGGTTATTGGGCACATTCAAATAATTGGCATTGGTTATAAAAATCAATATTAGTTGATCTCCACATACCACATCATCTTTCAAACGTGGAAGCAATGTTATGGCGTGAGCATGTATGGCTGCCAATGGAACTGGGTTACTGGCGTTTATTG
Organism: Ictalurus furcatus; assembly: GCF_023375685.1. NCBI lineage: Eukaryota > Metazoa > Chordata > Actinopteri > Siluriformes > Ictaluridae > Ictalurus > Ictalurus furcatus. The sequence goes on along the minus strand of NC_071259.1, from coordinate 13,205,805 downwards.
TTGATGTGACTGCTGATAGAAGTTGCAAAATGAATTCTGAAACATTTAGAGCTATTCTTTCTGCTCAGATTCAGTCAAATGCTTCAAAACTGATAGGATGGTGCATGACAGTACAGATGGTTAATGACCCAAAACATACCGTGAAAGCTAGCAAAGGGCTTCTTAAGGCAAAGAAATTAAATGTTCTTAAATGTCCGATGACCCAATTGAGCATGCTTTTCATTTACTGAAGACAAAATTGTAGGCAGGAAGACCCACAAACAAGCAGCAACTGAAGACGGCTGCATTAAGGGTCTGGCAAGGCATCTCAAGGGAGGAAACTGAGCATTTGGTGATGTCATTGGTTCAAGATTTCACCAATCAAAGGATTTACGACCAAGTATTAAAAATAATCCTCATATTAATGATTGTTAGTTTGTCCAATTACTTTTGAGCCTCTGAAATGGAGGGATTCTGGCTATAATGGCTATAATTCGGTTGAAGCAATATTTTTTTGTTAAACCCCTTTAAATATTGCGGAAAGTCTGCAGTTCCATCACATCTTGATTGCTTCATTTCAAATCCACTGTGGTGGTGTACAGAGATAAAATTATGAAGCTTGTGTCACTGTCCAAATACTTATGGACCTGACTATGTATATTCCAGTAGTTTTACGACTTTGCAGCAGTGCAAACAGTTTGTTCTTGTTTAATAAAATAATATAAACTTGGACTTCAGGGTTGAATATTAATAAAATTTTTTGATAAATATTTATGTTTGGTACTTTAAGGAAGCTCTGGATGCTTTATTTAAAAACCTAAAGAAAATGCTTTGTGTAATTGTCTATCATAAGGGTTTTAGCTACAGAATTTATCTTTTGTAATCTATGGAATTTCTGTCACATTTTTCATTTATCTGTTTGTTCTTATGTACATCCACCAAACCAGGTTATAAGAATTTTTTAAGCCTTGACAATTTAATTGAAACTGATGATTGAATATTGAATGTCACACTCCCTCTTGCATTGCTCCACCCACACAGGCATGTTCATTTCTGACCATAAAAAGAGCAACTGAGTGCACATGGTAAAAAGTAGGTTGTAACCAACCATGTCTGTTGTATAATGGTGTTATACAGTCAAATTGTCCTTGTGCCTGTACATAAATGAAGTGTTAATTGACAGGGAGAGCAAAAGATGTCAAAGTTTTTGAAAATTTAGTTGTGTATTGTTTTAGTCAATCTGTGTGAATGTCTGAATGCATGCACAAATAGTGTGTGTGTATGTCTGTATGTGTATTGTGTGTGTGTGTGTGTGTGTGTGTGTGTAGCTAATGTTTCAGAAAAAAGTCACTTCCCCTGGCTGGCTCTGGTTTGTCACAGGTCATACTCCCAGTGCAGGCTGATCCAGTTATTAACTCCACAATCCCTTAAACAGCAGTTTAGGCCCAATTAATAATTTACATAATTAACATGCATTTTTGTAGCAGCTGGCAGAGCTGGAGAGGGGCAGGGGGTGTAATTAAGTCTGTTGTTTCTGTGCCCCTGTTCTGTCTGTGATTTCAGCACAGTCTCTTTGATTCTCTCTCTCTCTCTCTCTCTCTCTCTCTCTCTCTCTCTCTCTCTCTCTCTCTTCTTTAGTAAAACAAGCTGCAACTTTATCTCCTGGCTTACAGCAAAGCCCCTTTCTGTCAGCAATAATAGTTGATAAAGTGTACCTTTAGACTCGGCATTGTTTCTGTCACTCGTTTGGTTTGATGTCAGTGTTTGGCATTATTTATTAATTGTGTCAAGATTTGGTAATGTTTATAGCTGAGCCAGATTCTATGTGTCTCATGGACAAATAGTATTCATCGTGGTTGTCTATAAATTACAGCTGACAGACTGTTGGTTTACCCAAACCCATTCTGCACAATCAGGGTCGTTCTGACATCCACTTTGATGTTTAAAGCAATTTATTTTCCCAGGATCACAGCCAGACATTGACCTGACACTGTTTTTTCTTCCTTGTGCATGTGCATGTGTGAGCATTGTTGTAGTTTTGCACACATATTAACACTGCCTAAACAGAGCACAAGCATATGACCTCTTGTGCCTTATTCAGGAATAATCTTTCAGGAATCTCCTTGTCTCATCTTATCTTGTCCTGACTTGTCCTTTCTTTTCTTGTCTCATCTTGGCAGACATGCTGACTACAAAAAACTGAATCACAGCCTCGCATGCCTTGAAATGCATCTTTACTGTAACTGTAACTGTATTCTCCCAGCCAATGAAATTAACATTACATCATGGCACAGGAACAGATGTACAAAATTAGTTAAAGGAAAATAGCTATACAAAGCTACTGTATGTGTTTGTCTGTGTGCAATATCAACTGTGTTAAGCTCAGACATTTCAATATTTCATGACTTTCCAAGACCCTGTGCCTCCGTGGCTCTACTGACAAAATAACAAAAATTCTACCTATGATGTGCTTATATGCATGAAAGACATGCCTTTTGCCTTGGGAATGATTTATCTGTGGTCAGATCTAGTGCTCTGGTATTGATCAGGAGCAGCCATTGACTATCAGTTCCTCCTTCAGCAGGTAGGTCATTAACAGGGACATGCAGAGTTCCTCAGGAGCAGGGGCTCACATGAAAAAAGGGCTACATCACCAAAGAGCTTATTTGACTACTTTACTACTTTAACTACTTTACTAACTTTAATTTAACAAAATTTTCTTATCACTCTGGTAGCCATTGTAAACAGACTTTGTGTTCTCACAATAATGAATATGAGAATGGCACTACTAATACAACCTAATGGTATTTTATTTTTACATTCATAGAAATAATTACAATAAAATGGCAACTTTTATTGGAGAGATGAATCCAAAGAATATTTAAAAGAAAATTTAAACATTATGAGATAAAAAAAAAAAACTACAGTATTACCATCCACAAATGTAGTGACACACCCATTGTATGTCACTTACTGTAAAGTCAGTAAAACTGTTAATTTCACAATTAAATTTACATTTGACAGCAGCACTTTATTTTCATAAAACTGCCGCACTGCTTGCTGAACTGGCTTTTTAGTCTCAAAGCTTGTCATTTATGCCTTCTAAATTTCATTTTAAAAAGATAAATTGAGATTTTAATGATCTTATATCACAATTTTTTTCATATCACTTAGGCTACAGGACTAAATTTGCCATATTACTTAACAAGGGGCATGTTACTATATGTATATAGTGTAACTGTATTCACGAACTTGAAAAGTGGGTTCATTATTATTCTGTGCTGCGACTCTGCAGCTCATGCTGAATGGAGCAGATGCTTTCAGTTTGTAGTGTCTGCTGAACGTTCTCCAACTGAACTAAATGGTTTTTATTTATATAAAAAAGCAAAAGGACAGTGGGGACAATGCCGTGGGGGGCAAAAGTAATCAGTGTATGGCCAAACAGAACTCTGTGTAACACCTACTATCACTATTTGTAAACATATGATGCCTTTTTTGCAACTATTTTTGTGACTATCTCTCTCATATTAGCTCACCTTTTTTCACCCTTGTTGATAAGGAAGCTGTCCCGTTCGCTGCCTCCTTCACCTTTTCTTTAATTTTCTGCCATCTCTGTCTTTTTGTCATCATGCCTTTACTGACTATATAACATAAATATAATATAACAAGGTTACTTGCATGTCTGGAAATGTAACTTGAGTAGCTAGTACTTACCAACACATTCCCTCTCAATCAATTTGAAAACTACCAGTAATAAACATATAAAATTCTGCTAATATAACGAAAAGGTTAGTAGAAGAGCTAGTGGTTTCGGCATACTTGTCTGCCTGTTGAAGCAAGACGCATTGCGATTGTGTCATGACGAGACTATCTGACTGCAGGCTGGAGTCAGACAAATAAATAGAAAAAATCTCAGACTTTCTTGTGATTAATTTGTTCTGTTTTGTGCACACTCTCGTGTTAATTTGAATTCAAATGCTATTTACATAACATAATTGTTTATTAATTAATGTTTGAGAGGGGCACTTTTAAATAATTTAATAAAAGGGCAGGGGCTCGAGCCCCCAGAGCCCCCCTTCTGTACGTACCTGGTCATTAATTACCCACACATACAGATTCATCAGAAACACTGGATATCACTTGTCCGTAATACCACTTGCCGTTACAGTCCAGTCCTGTATGAGGACCACCATGCCTGACCTACCTTGATTGAACCTGAGGCTAGCATCTTTTCTGTCTGTGTGTGTGTGTGTGTGTGTGTGTGTGTGTGTGTGTGTGTTTAACATTTAAAAGAGAAAGAGACAGAGATAGAGAGAAAGAGAGTGAGAGAGAAAGAGAGAGAGAGAGAGAGAGAGAATGAGGCCAAGTCAAGCAGTAGGAGGTAGTTTGCTTTTTGTATATTCATGACCCCCTTGATTGATGGAAGATTAGCATTTGGTGACATTGTCATTTGCAAGCTGAAAAGGTAGTGCAGTGTGGCTAGAGCCACAATCCTACTAGAGGTGGGGGTGGGGGAGGAAGTGGGTATAGGGTGGGAGAGAGCGAAAGAGAGAGATAGACCTTCTCATTTCTATGCTGTTGATATCAACAGCCCTTCTTATTTCTTTTGTTTCTAATGGAAGGACATCTGCTGACAAGAGCCTGCAGTAAGGAAAAATGACTATAGAAAACAGTCCTCTGGATTTGGTCACACTTATTAAGCAAAAGGTTTGGCCATTTTGCCATTTAATATTTCCCCCTTATTTGAACTGCAGCATAGCTGTTATGTTTATTTTTTTATTATTATTAAAATGTTTATTTTTATTACATTTTTTTTACCTTTAGGAAAGCCTTACCCTAAAGTCACACTGGATGCATAACATAAACATTGCACAGATAGTCATGTCAAGTATCAAGTCAAGCCCACAGTCCATTCATGCTGGGCATGTTTTCAGCTGGATTTCTGTATAAGCTTCTGGCAGCAGAAAGTAATGGTGCACTTATAATCTGTTTTGGCAACTCCAGCTTTTAATGGTCAGTTGTAAGTAGTTAAATAAGTATTTGAATTTACATTTCTATCTATTTTCATTTTTGGTTTGCGCATGAGATTAACTGTTTAATCTTTAATAATTATCAGAACAAGTGTCGTTTGAGAGCTACTGGAACCCCCCTGCCAATAACCAAATCCCCTCTAAGCCAGGCAGAGTGAGTTCTCTTGTTTACTAATTAATTATACTTACTTGTTGCTCATTACTTCACTAGTGTCCTTTATAAATGTCACTTTGATTGTAACTCACATTACTATACAGGATTATAAAGTGGAATATAAGAACATGATGAGAAAATCTGGCCCAAAATCCACTGTAGTAGGTGCTGAGCTAATACTGAAAGTAAGCCTGGAAGAAACGCACCCAAAAACCAAGATGAAGAAAAAGAGTTCACACTGCTAATTTGCATTTGCTGTGTTTATTTTGTCCCTAGCAATCTGATAGCTGTGATCACAAAACAGTTGAGCAAAAAATGTGAAATGAGACAGTAGAACAAAGAAAAACTGTGTATATTTGTGTTTATTTGGTTTCCTATGTTAAAATGAATATCATAGCCTACGAACATGCAGCTACATGATGTGCAATTATATTTTTGTACATTATGATTTTAAATAAAGTCTAAAGCATATAAAAAGTGTACTTTTGTGATGTCACTGGGTTTCTATGGAGCTTATGCTTCACTCACGTGCATGAGTGAAAATAAATAGACCCAGAATGTGAAATAGAAGCAGCATCAGGTGAGCTGAAATTTGATGCTTCACCAATGTGCTTCTCAAGTTCAGTTCAAGTTGTTTTGTTGTCATTTCAACCATATACATTGGTACAGTACACAGTGAAACAAAACAACATTCCACTAGGACCATGGTGCTACATAAAACAACATACTAACCACATGAGATGACACAGAACTAAATAAGATCTGCAAACATTCTACATAAAGTGCACGTGCAGACGTGTGCTAAAAACACAGGACAGTACAGTAAAAACTAAAACAGGACAATAGGCATAGTAAGTGACAGTGTACCTCTGAACAGTACACAGTGTGGAACTGTCTGATATAACAGGTAGTGCAGAAGATAGGTGCCAAGGAGTAACAATTTAATTTAAAATGGTATCAATGTAAACATAACATGACTGAGTATTCAGCAAATTAGCTTATAACAAATATGGACATAGCAGTTATTGTGATAGCAGCCAGGTAAAGTGTATATAGTGACAATTTAAATACTATATTTTTATAATACAGTAGCAGCAAAAATGCAACAGTGTCAATGCAGGAATGTGCAAATAGTTCAATGGGAGTGGGATGGTGTTCAGTTCAGAGTGTGTATGTGTGTACACGCGTGTGTGTATCAGTCCAGTCTCTGAGTATTGAGGAGTCTGATGTCTTGAGGGAAGAAGCTGTTACACAATCTGGTTGTGAGGGCCTGAATGCTTCGGTACCTTTTTCCAGACGGCAGGAGGGTGAAGAGTGTGTGTGAGGGGTGTGTGGGGTCATCCACAATGCTGGTGGATTTGCAGATACAGCGTGTGGTGTAAATGTCTGTGATGGGGGAGAGAGACCCCGGTGATCTTCTCAGCTGTCTTCACTATCCGCCGCAGGGTCTTGCGAATCAATGCGGTGCAATTTCCGAACCAGACAGTGATGCAGCTGCTCTCAATAGTTCCTCTGTATAACGTGGTGAGGATGGGAGGTGGGAGATGGGCTTTCTTCAGACTTTGCAGAAAGTAGAGATGCTGCTGGGCTTTCTTGGCTATGGCGCTGGTGTTGAAAGAGCAGGTGAGGTTCTCCGTCAGGTGACCACCAAGGAATATGATGCTCTTAATGATGTCTACGGAGGAGCCAGCGACATTTAGCAGAGAGTGGTTGTACCATGCTCTCCTGAAATCAACAACCATCTCTTTTGTTTTGTCAACATTCAGAGACAGGTTGTTGGCTTTGCACCAGACCATTAGTCGCTGCACCTCCTCTCTGTATACTGACTCGTTGTTCTTGCTGATGAGACCCACCACAGTCGTGTCATCGGCGAACTTGATAATGTGGTTGGAGCCATGCATTGCTGCACAGTCGTGAGTCAGCAGAGTGAACAGCAGTGGACTGTGCACACAGCCCTGAGGGGCCCCGTGCTCAGCATGTTGGTGCTGGAGAAGTTGTTCCTGATCCAGACTGATTGAGGTCTCCCAGTCAAGAAGTCCAGGATCAAGTTGCAGATGGAGGTGTTCAGGCCCAGTACGTTCAGCTTTCCAATCAGGTGCTGAGGAATGATTTGTTTGAATGCTGAACTGAAGTCTATGAACAGCATTTGAACGTAGGTATCCTTCTTGTCCAGGTGGGTGAGGGCCAGGTGGCGATGGCATCATCTGTTGAGCGGTTGGTGTGATACACGAACTGCAGCGGGTCCAGTGAATGGGGCAGCAGAGTCTTGATGTTCCTCATAACGAGCCTCTCGAAGCACTTCATGATGATGGATGTGAGTGCAACGGGACGGTAGTCATTGAGGCAGGACACTGGAGACTTCTTCGGCACGGGGACAATGGTGGTAGCCTTGAAGCACGTTGGAATGATGTCACTGCTCAGAGAGATGTTGAAGATGTCAGGGAAAACATTATGCTACATCAGATGTCAGTGAAAACATCTACAGATCCTCTGAGCACTCTGCCAGGAATGTTGTCTGATCTAGCAGCCTTCTGTTGGTTGACTGCATAGAGTTTTCCTCACATCAGCCATGGTTAGACATAGCACCTGACCATTGGGAGGAGGGGTGGTCTTCCTCGCTGCCACATCATTCTGTGCCTCAAACCGAGCGTAGAACTTTTTCAGCGCATCTGGAAGGAAGGAATCACTGTCACAGGCGGGTGATGTTGTCCTGTAGTTGCTGATTACCTGAATGCCCTGCCACATGCACCGTGTGTCGCCGTTATCCGTGAAGTGACTCTGGATTTTCTGGGCGTGTGCGCGCTTTGCCTGTCTAATGGCCCGGGACAGTTGGGCCATCATTGTTCTTAGTGCCACCTTGTCACCTGCCCTGAAGGCAGAGTCTTGGGTCCTCAGTAGTGCTTGCACCTCCTCAGTCATCCACGGCTTCTGGTTGGAGCATGTGGTGATGGTCTTGGAGATGGTGACGTCATCAATGCACTTGCTGATGTAGCTGGTCACTGATGCCATGTATTCCTCCAAGGTGGTGGAGTTGCTGTCAGTTGCAGCCTCCCTGAACATGTCCCAGTCAGTGTGCTCAAAACAGTCCTGAAGAGCAGCGATAGCTCCTACTGGCCAGGATTTCACCTGCTTAAAAATCGATTTGGAGCATCTGACGCGAGGTCTGTATGCTGGGATTAGCATAACAGAGATGTGGTCTGAGTAGCCGAGGTAGGGGCGGGGCTCTGCCCTGTACATGCCGGGGATGTTCGTGTAAAAAAGATCCAGCGTGTTCGCCCCTCTCGTTGCAAAGTCCACATGTTGGTGAAATTTAGGGAGCACTGTTTTGAGATTCGCATGGTTGAAATCTCCGGTGATAATAAACAGTCCATCGGGGTGTGTGTTCTGCAGTTCGCTAGTACCCCCATACAGTTCACAGAGCACTTCCTTAGCATTAGCGTGGCTGGTGTGGTTCTGATGTGGTTGATGTGGACTGAAACGCTTTTAGAATGTTTAAATGATTTTAAAATGGACTTGAACAAGGACGCTACACATGACATTTGATTCCACACTTGATTTTGCGTGCAAAATTTACAATTGTTTAAAATAAAAGTTTTCCCCCAACCCCCTGCTACCGCTTTGTGACCCCCAGGTTAAGAACCGCTGGTACAGATGCATTCTATTATATCTTGTCTTAGCTTTCTAATAAATACATTACTCTTATCACAGGTGCATTGTAGGTGTAGTGTGAACATTGGGAGCACAGCTCCCAGAGTTGTATTTACACCAATTAACACATAAAGTGTAATTACTCCATAGTTGGCAGTTGGGAGTCTATAAATGAAGGCAGCTCTGGGTCCTGACAGATGAGAGAGGGGGAGACAGAAATGAAGATAAATAGGAGAGTATCAATTATATGATGGTGATGCATGCTGAGAGATGAGAGAGATGTCAGGGTGTGTGTGTGTGTGTGTGTGTGTGTGTGTGTGTGTGTGTGTTGTGTAAGTAGAAGAACAGTAATTAAAAATACACAAGCACTAATTATATAAGAATTACTATGTATAGTAACTGATTATAATGTAAATAAACAAACAACACATCTCATTTATCAAGAAGATATATAAATTAAACATCAAACTTAAAATGCAGGCTGCTGTGCTTTAATGGAAAAATGAAACAATATGTGTGAACATTGAGGGTTTTCGTTTTCAGTCTTTTGGTTTTTGTATGACAGCAAATGTATGTGTGTGTGTATGTGTGTGTGTCTGTGTGTGTGTGTGTGTGGTTGTGTGTGTAAGAAAGAGAGAGAGAGAGAGAGAGAGTGAGAGTGGCTTGGTGTGATGGATATTCTTAGAAACTGTTTACAACAGTGTGTAAGGCATTAAAGACCCAGCAGAAGGCCCATTACCATAAATGTTTAAATCAGACAAACAAACTTATGTACCCAAATGAAAATGCTTTCCTACATTAATCTGGAACAGAAGGCACTAGCAGAACAATTAGAGAACCCCCCCCCATATATCCATCCATCCATCTTCTATACCACTTATCTTTTTCAGGGTCACGGGGAACCTGGAGCCTACCATGCATGTCTTTGGATTGGGGGAGGAAACCGGAGTACTCGGAGGAAGCCCCCACAGCACAGGGAGAACATGCAAACTCCACACACACAGGGCCATGGCGGGAATCAAACCCCCAACACTGGAGGTGTGAGGCGAACGTGCTAACCACTAAGCCATCATGCTCCCCACCGTTTGTATTTACATTTAAAAGACCTAGAACAACAATTCTCCATTTTCTTGTCAGTGGTAGGCAAGAAATGGGTCTCATTTATCAAGCTGGATACAAACTGGATACAAACAGATTTATGCAAACATCGTTCGTATGAGCATTTACACAAGAAATTGGGTATTTATTAAATAATTACAAAATACTCTGAAATTCAGAAAAAAACATTCATATTTGATTTCAAATCATATAATTTATATGAAGTACTGCCTTTTATACATGGAATAAACTGTCCTGTTTAAATTTCTTATTTGTACAACATTTAAAACATTTAGAAGACAGCTATACACATTCATACACAGCTATTAGTATGCAACTATTAGAAATGCTTTGGAGTCTCTATGAAATACAAATCCTCATGCTAGTTTACTATGACAGGGACTAAAAATACCAGTGAAGAAATTGTGTGAAAACCAGTTGTTTTATATTATTGGCATTAATGAAAAATGAAAGTGAGCTAGCACAAACCCATAAATGAAGACAAATAAAACTAATCATTCAATTATGACAAAAGAAATGCTACCATATAAGTGGATGAAAAGCTGGTCTGTCTGCACGTAGTTTGCATGTTCTCCCCGTGCTACGGGGGTTTCCTCTGGGTACTCCGGTTTCCTCCCCCAGTCCAAAGACATGCATGGTAGGCTGATTGGCGTGTCTAAAGTGTCCGTAGTGTATGAATGGGTGTGTGAATGTGTGTGTGCTTGTGTGCCCTGCGATGGTACCCCGCCTTGTGCCCGATGCTCCCTGGGATAGACTCCAGGCTCCCCCGTGACCCTGAAAAGGAGTAAGCGGTTGAAGATGGATGGATGGATGGATATAATATAAATAAGCATCAATAATAATAGTAACTGTTAATGCATAATAATAATATTTTATATATATATATATATATATGTGTGTGTGTGTGTGTGTGTGTGTGTGTGTGTATATATATATATACACACACACACACACACACACACACACACACACACATATATATATATATATATATATATATATGTGTGTGTGTGTGTGTGTGTGTGTGTGTGTGTGTATATATATATATATATACACACACACACACACACACACACACATATATATATATATATATATATATATATATATATATATATATATATATATATATATATTTGTCATAAAAGTAAGTAAAATTAATTTCCACTTCTGCCTTTCACCCATTACCCTGAACCTTCATTTCGTGCCCCCAGCTGTCTTTGCTCTTGAACTTTTATGGAGTTTTATCGTTGTCACTAAATGCAAATGAGCTGTGTCTGAAATATGCTTTTGCTCAACATACACATGGGAGTATGAAGAAAATCAGCCTTTCCAAAACTTTTGTAAATCCAGTGGAAAATATTTGTTTGCCCATTGCCTCTAAACTCAGAGAGTAATAAAAGACAGAGAAGCAACCTTTCTCTTCTTACTCATCTTAAAATTTGATTAGTCTACATTGTAAATGTCACATATTTCCTTTCTGTTCTTAGGCCTTCATCAAACCATCTCTATAATAGTCTATTTTTTTGACATGGGGATGAGAGAGCTTAGCCTGGGTCTTTCCTCTAAAGCAGGAGGATTCTTTCAAAATGTGTTTGAGAGATAGATTCAGCTGTCTGAAACATCGGAGTATATTTATCCATGGCTAGCATGGCAGCTTTCAGAAGACATTTACTCCATGATTTGCGATGAGCTTATGTGTGAATAATTAATGGCAATTAATCCTTAATTACAGTAATTAGGCAAGTCACAGGAAATTAAGCTGCAGCTGGAGAGACCCGGCATGTCACAGGGAGGAAGAGATGGGAGGATGCATGGGTAAGCATCGCACAGTGGTGGCACTGGAGCAGCCAAGGATGGCATGGGTAGCTTGGGGATACATGCCTAGCTGAGGGTGACAGGCACAGGAATGGCTGAACACAGATGCTCAGCAGGCATGAAGAGTCTTTAAAAGCGCAAGACATTTACAGTAAGAAGTGATACCCATCTGCTGTGTCAGATATTTGACAATATTCATTATTTACGTTTTCTTCTGTTTATCTGACCTGTTAATACTAGCCTTCTTCATCACTTGGTGGCCCAAATTCTCAGCTTTACTCTCACACATTACATTACCTTTTCTTACCTCCATCCAAAAATATTGTGGAGTTGGGATGTGACAATTGAGACAGCTACAGTATCTCACAAAAGTGAGTACACCCCTCACATTTTTGTAAATATTTGATTATAACTTTTCATGTGACAACACTGAAGAAATGACACTTTGCTACAATGTAAAGTAGTGAGTATCGGGCTTGTGTAACAGTGTAAATTTGCTGTCACCTCAAAATAACTCAACACACAACTATTAATGTCTAAACCGCTGGCAACAAAAGTGAGTACACCCCTAAGTGAAAATGTCCAAATTGGGCCCAAAGTGTCAATATTTTGTGTGTCCACCATTATTTTCAAACACTGCCTTAACCCTCTTGGGCATAGAGTTCACCAGATCTTCACAGGTTGCCACTGGAGTCCTCTTCCACTACTCCATTACAACATCACGGAGCTGGTGGTTATTAGAGAACTTGTGCTCCTCCACCTTCCGTTTGAGGATGCCCCACAGATGCTCAATAGGGTTTAGGTCAGGAGACATGCTTGGCCAGTCCATCACCTTCACCCTCAGCTTCTTTAGCAAGGCAGTGGTCGTCTTGGAGGTGTGTTTGGGGTCGTTATCATGCTGGAATACTGCATACTTATCATGCTCTGCTTCAGTATGTCACAGTACATGTTGGCATTTATGGTTCCCTCAATGAATAGACGTATGAGTGCTGCCAGCATTGCTGCAGAGGTTGAAGGGGTGGGGGGTCAGCCTGTCAGTGCTCAGACCATACGCCGCACACTGCATCAAATTGGTCTGCATGGCTGTCGTCCCAGAAGGAAGCCTCTTCTAAAGCTGATGCACAAGAAATACTGCAAACAGTTTGCTGAAGACAAGCAGACTAAGGACATGGATTATGAGACCAAGATAAACTTATTTGGTTCAGATGGTGTCAAGCGTGTTTGGTGGCAACCAGGTGAGGAGTACAAAGACAAGTGTGTCTTGCCTACAGTCAAGCATGGTGGTGGGAGTGTCATGGTCTGGGGCTGCATGAGTGCTGCCGGCACTGGGGAGCTACAGTTCATTGAGGGAACCATGAATGCCAACATGTACTGTGACATACTGAAGCAGAGCATGATCAGTATGCATTATTCCAGCATGATAACGACCCCAAACACACCTCCAAGATGACCACTGCCTTGCTAAAGAAGCTGAGGGTGAAGGTGATGGACTGGCCAAGCATGTCTCCTGACCTAAACCCTATTGAGCATCTGTGGGGCATCCTCAAACGGAAGGTGGAGGAGCACAAGTTCTCTAATAACCACCAGCTCCGTGATGTTGTAATGGAGTAGTGGAAGAGGACTCCAGTGGCAACCTGTGAAGATCTGGTGAACTCTATGCCCAAGAGGGTTAAGGCAGTGTTTGAAAATAATGGTGGACACACAAAATATTGACACTTTGGGCCCAATTTGGACATTTTCACTTAGGGGTGTACTCACTTTTGTTGCCAGCGGTTTAGACATTAATAGCTGTGTGTTGAGTTATTTTGAGGTGACAGCAAATTTACACTGTTACACAAGCCCGACACTCACTACTTTACATTGTAGCAAAGTGTCATTTCTTCAGTGTTGTCACATGAAAAGTTATAATCAAATATTTACAAAAATGTGAGGGGTGTACTCACTTTTGTGAGATACTGTATATGATTCATCTTAATATTTACTTCTCTCTCTCTTTTTTTTAATAAAGGTCACACTTATAACAGTTCAGGGCATCTGAGATATGAAGCATGTGTTCCAAGTCTTTAAGTAGTTTACTGTAGCTCATTTAAGATGACAGCTACAAGCAAAACATTTACATTCCTAAAATTCACAGATCCTTGTCAATTTTCTTGTGAAAACGGTGATGTTCAATAATACAAGGATCAAAGGATCATGTTACCAGTGAAAGGAAGTTAGCTTTCTCTAAAGAAAGGGTGGTTTGCTTTCTCTGTTTTTCAAAGCTAGTTTGTGGCTATGCATGGCTCTCTTTATGAATATGTATTGGTGGGGAATTCCATGTCAATTTCAACCAAATTTCAAAAAGTTGGTTACAGTAACATGCACTGAGATGTGTAAGGAACCTACTTTGTACATTATGGGTGATCAACATACACAAGTGAGTATGAAGAAAATCAGCCTTTCCAAAACTTTTGTAAATACCATTAAAAAAAGTTTGGTTTAGTTTAGGTAATCATTGACACACAACATTACTAAAAAACTGATACGTGAGGTCCATTTCCTTTAGTAGTCAGAGAGTAATAAAAGACAGAAAGATGCAACTTAAACCCCTTTTCTTCTTACCTCCTCCAATTTAGTTTCCCATTTTAAAAATCTGATAGTTTACATAGTAAATGTCACAGCTTTCATTCTGTTATTAGGCCTTCATCAAATCATCTCTCAAATAGTCTGTTTCGTTATGGGAATGAAAGAGCTGGGCCTGAGTCTTTCCTCAAAAGGAAAGGGGGACACATGGTTACACGTGGTTTGCCACTACACAGACGATCAGCTGTCCTTCCTGTCTCCCTGTAGCACTGTAATAGGTGTCTTACATTAGGGACATTGCAGTTTATTGCTCTGGCCACATCTGCAGTCCTTATGCCTCCCTGCAGCAGGTCTATGGTATGTTCACGCAGGTGAGCAGGCACACTAGGCATCTTTATTCTGGTGTTTTCCAGAGTCAGTAGAAAGGTCTCTTTAGTGCCCTAAGTTATTGTAACTGTGACCTTAATTGCCTACCACCTGTAAATTGTTAGTGTATTAAGGACTGTTCCACAGGTGCATGTGCAATAATTGTTTATGGTTCATTGAACAAGCATGAAAAACTTTGTTTAGACCATTTCCAATAAAGATCTGTAAAGCTTATTTGGATTTTACAAAATTATCTCCTGAATATTTTTTTTCCCAGTCTCCTGAAAAAGCAACAGTTCTTTTTTTGCTGAGTTTACTATTTTGTAAAATAGATATATCTGTTTCCCAAATACTGAAATTATATAATTTTCAAAAACAGATTCATGAATAACTCACAGACTGAAAAATATGTTTCAAAAGCTGCTCATTCAGGCTAGATTGAATTGCTGCAGGTAGTCCTCTCAGAACTTTGTGATGTCAATAAGTGAGGTAGGGTTTACAAAACAACCATCTGCATCTCAACGCAACCAAAGGTGCCTTGGCACCCTATTGTTATTCTACCTTTTCTTGTTATTCATCTTCTTCTTCTTCTTCCTCCTCTTCTTCTTCTTCTGGCAAGGGTGTCTATGGCAACAAATAGAACCATCTGGTAAAAAAATTGTGAAATATGACATGCTGATTGGCGTGGATCTAAGGAACATTCTAACCAAATTCTGGGCAAGTGCTGCCCATGCTTTAGTGCCACCATTGGGTCAAATGTGGTCCTAATTTGGAAGTAGTTTTAAGGTCATAACTTTTGAACCGTGTGTCCAAAATTTAAATGGCAGGCATCCCTGGATTCCCTGGGTTGAGGCAATTTATGCTATGACGTCAATTTCTTGCGCTACTTTTTGTTTTTTTGTTTGATTACTTTTGTCCAATCATCATCCAAATTTGGCACACATCATCTTCCAAGTAAGCCTCATAAAAGTTCATTTTTGTGAACTTTTTTCAAAAAACCTCACAGAAGTATTTAATATTTTCCAAACAGTTTGCCCGTAATGGGCCAATGAATCAGGAAGTGAGGCTGTATCTCAGCAATGACTTTGTGCACTGAGACAAAACATAGTAGCCATCTTCAGGACAATGACCTGAGGCTATGCAACAGATTTTGTGAGAGTCACACTTACTGGTCAAAAGTTACAATAACATGCCTAAAATGCTTCCATCTAACTGCCATTGTTCTACTCCTCCACATTTTGTCCAATCTTCACCAAATTTAACTCACATCATCTCGAGACCTGTGTAAACAAAAGTTATCAAAGGAACTCTGATATACAAAACTGTTCTCTCATTGTGGTGGAAATGACAATCTGCAGATTGTCTGATGAATACAGTCATAGTACCTGCTTTTATACATGTCCAAAACAGTTATCTCTTTTAGGTGGGGTTTTACCCTGTTTCTCTTTTAGTCAAACCCTGATCCTCTGCCACCATTATCTTCAACATCCTCACATCCTATTTATCTAAAAACATTTATTCTTGCAACATTATCTAATTTAAAAGCTGATTGACCTCAAAGTCATTCTGAATCATATACTTAAATGCTGATTTAACATTCTCAATCTTTTACATCGTCAGCATTAACATCTTAAATGTTTACATTGTCAGCATTAATGTTTTTTTCATGATTAAAGCACACTCTAAGTCATTCTTAGACCAGCTCATTCTTAGGCCTTTCATGGAATACAAACATTTTACTGTTGACTAATACACTTCTGTGGCTATAGCTTCTTAATCATTAAATCGTATACACTGGCTACATATGAGTTGCTTAGCACATTGATTGATTAAAATATTCCATACCATAACAGACTGGCAAATGTGTGAAACTACAAATCCCTTTGCCTATAGTTATGGCCCTGCTTTCCTGTGATTGCTTATGCAACATTAAGACTGCATTTGTTTGAATGCAGCATTCCTATGAGTGTTAAAATGTTATCCAATGAAGATACTACTTGTGAAAAGTCGATCCTGCTCTGAATCAAGGTCTGTCTTCTTTTTCCATTATGACACCTCGTTACAATTAAGCATCCTACTGTCCATCTGCACCATCTAGAGAAGAGCAGATATGCGTAAAGCATTTGTAATTCCTTATTTAAATCTGCAGGTTTTTTTTGGTATGTGTATTTAATATTAAACTGTTTCTCACAATTACTGATAAAAAAATTAATGACCCATTATAATTTAGATAATTCAGATTCATATAATAGGCTCTGTTCTGTTTTTGTTTTAAAATTAGAATGCAAATATGTTGCGCTGCCTTTGTTTTTATTTTATTTTAATTTATTTTCTAATGGAAGAGGTTTGTGTGTGTGTGTGTGTGTGTGTGTGTGTGTGTGTGTGTGTGTTTATAATGCTATCCACTCCATGACTGGTTCTGACCTCTTTACAGGCATGAATTCCTCGAATGTTTGTAGGATCAGGTCACTTAATCTGACTCTGCCCAAGCCTCAATGCACAATACCTCCAAGGGAGATAGAGAAAATGAAGTGGAGTGTAGGTAAAAAAAATTTTTTAAAAAAAGTGAAATTGGAAAAAGTGGAAGAAGACACTGATTCACTCTATTCTATATTGGCAAAGTTTCAGTCTGGGACAGCATTTATGGTTTCACCATCCCAATCTGTCTTCCATCAGTTGATTATGACAAGCAAAGTGGTGACAAAACAGCCATGGGAATTCTATGTATTCAAACAAAATAGCATACTTCTGAGCCTATTCAGTTTAAAATGAGTCCTTTTAAAATGTATTAGTTTCAGCTAGTGCTACAAGAAATGATGTGCAGTCTCATCTGATGTAGAATTATTCCAGAGGCATTGCTCCCACAGATAGAATTCTGTTTGTGTCACTAAACAGCATTCCTATCACCCACCAATCAAAAGCCCCCTTCATCAGGCACCTCTGGTTCCTTTTTGCCATAGCAGTAATGGGGGAGCGTCATTGTGCCAAAATCATTCTTTGAACTCTTCTTTCATAAAAACGTTATAAATAATTATTTGTTAAAATAATAATGAAAGGAAACATAATTAAACTTTTTTTTAGTATTTTAAATGAGTTCAAAAATGTATTTTATTATATCAAGTGATTGCATATCAACCGCTCACCCTCCAACATTACTCTAAGCTTGTCACACACACAATCACATGACCAAAATGGATTGAGGAGGGAAGTGTTATGGGGTGCAAAACAAAAAAAGAAAAAGGGAAAATGAAAAACAGTGCATTAAAATAAGAACACCAATGTCCAAGTGGATAAACAGAGATTGGTAAGCTTAAATTATAATTTTATAATTTTTATCACTGTAAGTCTTGAAGTTAATCAACATTTAACGTTGTTGCCTGAGAGGGAAAAGTGATTAACATTAATATCAATTCATTTCCGAGTATCTCTGTCGCTCAAAAAATAAAAAAGTCACGGTATGTTTGTGAATGGTTGTTCGATTTACATTCAAGAGAAACTGAGGAGATTGTTAAAACTGAGCCTCCCCACCAAACACAAACTAGTTATTGGGCTTTTCACCTCATCCTCTGTTAATGCAGATGAGCACATTATGACTTGCAGCACACAGTCTAAGAAAATATCAGAAACCATTGGATATGGTGTGAGTAAATTACCTCATCCCGATCTAATTGAATAATTCCAGAGGCTAAGTTATTAACTTGCTTGTGATGGAGAGTTTGCATAGAACCAATCATTTAGAACAATTAAGCATTTTTTCTGCTTCTGTTTCTATTGAAAATAATGGTGCAGATTAAATTAATAATTTACTGTTTAGCAAATAAAAGCATTTTATTGCTTTGAACATGGCTGTTCATAAAAAAAAACCTTACAGACCTGATCACCATATCTTTTATTTTTTAATAGTTTTAAGCACTTTTAAAAACATATTTTTGGTAGTTTTTAACCACTCTTTATATATGTATATATGCAAAGTATATATAGTTTACGAAGACTATTTACTAGGCCTATTCTATATTATACACATATAATTATGCTATAAATAAACACTTAAGCATCCTCATAAAACAAAATGCTTAAAAAACATACTAAATGAAGGATTTTTTAAATGGAAAAATGCAGATGGTTTTCTGGGAGTGTTAGTGTTAGGGGATAGAATTTACCGTGACAGCAAAAAGTATGTGAACCACTTGGAATTAATTGGGTTTCTGCATTAATTGGTCACAAAATTTCATTTAATTTCATCACAAGTATAGACAAACACAGTGTGTTTGAGATTACAACACACAAACAATTATAATCTTTCATGTCTTTTTGAACACATGTCATTAAATATTCACAGTGCTGTGGAAAAAGTAAGTGAAAACTTTATACCCCCAATATGATGCATCATGTTGCCTTCTTGAGCATCAGTGAATGTTTTCACCCTTTGTAATAGTTGTGTATGAGTCCATCAAATGTCCCCAGTGTGAAAAGGTGGCTCTGAAAAAAAAGTGGCTTGGTGGTTAAGGCTCTGGGTTACTGATCACAAAGTCGGGGGTTCAAGCCCCAGCACTGCCAAGCTACCACTGTTGGGCCCTTGAGCAAGGCCCTTAACCCTCTCTGCTCCAGGGCTGCTGCATGATGGCTGACCCTGTGCGCTGACCCCAGCTTCCTGACATGCTGGAGTATGCAAAGAAAAGAATTTCACTGTGCTGTAGTGTATATGTGATCAATAACATTTTTTACAACAACAACAAACATTTTTTTTTTGTGGATCATCCAGGTAACAACAACAAGGTAGTCACTTACAAAGTTCACTTAATTTTTTTGGGGTGGATTTGGGTGCACCAACATTGATCTTGCATACCCCTCAGCAAATGTGCAGTTGCGCCCCTGAATACATACATATATTTTTGGCTGTGACTATATACATTATAACATATTCAAACTAGCACTAGTAGTGGTAATTAATGCTACATACAGTACTGTTGTTTACAGTGAGGGTGAGGCAAGAGGGCAAACTCATGAGAGTGGGCTCCCATTAACATTTATGGCATTTGGCAGATGCCCTTATCCAGAGCAACTTGCATTTATCTCATGTATACAACTGAGCAGTTAAGGGTTAAGGACCTTGCTCAAGGGCCCAGCAGTGCCAGCTTGGCAGAGCTGGGATTTGAACTAGGGTTGCACAGTATACCGGTACTACAGTTTCGCAATACTAAAGCTTCAAAATACTGCTGATGCCACTGTATTTTTTAAATGGTAGTATTGTCAATATGGTAGTACCGTAAATAGCATTGTATGTGTGGCAGTTAATACTATTTACGCTAAAACGACACATATCACTGCTTTTGCAGAATACACAAAGGTTAGTGTCACTTCATTTAACCTAAATTATTTACCCTAATCTTTAAAGATTTACTGTTTGCTACCAAGCAAGCTAAACTGAAGTCAAGTTTCGTACAGGGTGCTTTAAGTGCTTGAATTTGGCTTTTTGAAATTTAAGTACTGGAAAACCTTGAAAATGTTCTATCTAGTGGTGCTTAAAAAGTGCATGAATTATAAAACGTCAATAAATACGAAATCGCTAAATAACTTTAAAGGGTTCATTTTCGCTTAAAATATGACTCCCCACTGCAGCCCCTCCGCCTCCTCCTGCTGTTCGTGCACGCACATTCACAGAAACAGCTCCGGTCCACTTTTTAGACTCCTTCAGCAACTTTTTCCCTCTCAAAAAGCCCTTAGTGACAAGTCTAGCGACTGTTTGGGAAAACCTTGGCTACTTTCTGTAGAAGAGAGTGGCGAGCACAAGGTCATGCTTTCCTGCCACAGGCACACCTCTCTCTGTGGCTACTCTGTTCAGGGAGGGCAGAGAGGAGCAGCACATTCGTTCACTTCTGACTTTCTCTCCGAGTGATCATTTTACGTGTAAATATAGCCAAAATCACAGCAAATCCGTTGTCTTTAAGTTTTGTGTATGATGAATTTGTCAGATGGCATCGTGGTTATAAAATCAGGATTTTGTTAGTGCAGAGCAGCAGCTTGGAAATGGCTTGGAAGTGACTGCTGGTTAAAATGAATGAATGAATGAATGAATGCCTTTATTGTCACTATACACATGTACAATGAAATTAAGAGCCACTCCTTTTCTTTTTTCCGTGCCAACATGTACATAAAATAAATACTAACTACTATAGACACTATATAAATATTATAGACACTGTATACCTATACTGTGAAATCAGTACATGTGTGTGTTTAAAATGGTTATAGCTTTTGGGAAAAAAAACTATTCTTGAATCCATTAGTCCTTGTTCTGATGCACCTGTAATGTCTCCCTGAGGGCAACAGATTAAACAGATCAGAGCCAGGGTGAGAGCTGTCCTTAATGATAGTTTTTCCTCTGCTGAGGCAACGGGAGGTGTAAATATCCATCAGGGAGGGGAGAGGGCAGCCAACGATCTTCTGTGCTGCTCTTATTACTCTCTGAAGCCTCTCCCTGTCTGCCACAGTGCAGCTGTCATACCATACCGTAATACAGTATGTCAGCAGGCTCTCGACGGACGAGCGATAGAAGGTCAGCAGCAGATTGGGGTCCAGATTGTACTTCCTGAGAACCCTCAGGAAGTGTAGCCGCTTTTGAGCCTTCTTAATAACCGTTGTGATGTTGTCTGTCCAGGAGATGTCAGCGGAGATAAGGACGCCAAGAAACCGGAAGGTGTGGACCCTCTCCACACACTCACCATTGATGAAAAGGGGGGCTAACTCAGTGTTGTGCTTCCTGAAGTCTACAATGATCTCCTTGGTTTTCTTAGTGTTTAGAGCCAGTTTGTTCTCTGAACACCAGGCTGCCAAGTTCAGGACCTCCTCTCTGTAAGCTACCTCATCTCCCTTTGAGATGAGTCCGACCACTGTGCTGTCATCAGCAAACTTGACGATAAGGTTGTTATTGTGGACCAGACTACAGTCGTAGGTGTAGAGACAGTACAGGAGGGGGCTCAACCGGTGCTCAACGTGCGAGTGGAGGAGAGGTGGGGTCCGAGTCTCACTGTCTGAGTATGATGTAGTCTTAATGGGCCGCATTTCAGTTATTGTTTTATACTTGTCCCGTTATACTTGGCAACAGAAACAGAGAAATATATTGGTTTTATTATTATTATTATTTGGGATTTAAAAAGATGTTTGAATGACATCTCTTGTATAGTGCTTGAAAACAAAAAAAGAGTGCTTTAAAATTCCTTGAAAGTCCTAGAATTTCAGTATGAAGCATCTGTTTAAACCCTGAAATTAGCTGTTTTTGCTAGTAAGTGAGCTGACATTCCCAATTTTATGATTTTGGAGTTAATTTCCAAATTCAGTTATTTATTCCAAATGTTGTGTTAATTCTTAATACTCTGAGGACAATTTCCATTTGCATGATTTCTTTGCTTGAGGGAACAACAGATTTAAATAGTTGCTTGATAATTTTATGATTGTTCTTGAGTTTATCCAATAGCCAGTTATTCATTTTCATTATTAACACATTCAGAGGAAAATCTGGGTCCAGTAAGGGCTCTCTGTACTTATGTCCACCGCTCCGACCAGTGCTGTAAGTTGGAGCAGTTGCTGGTCTTCTTTGGCAGCGACAGTAGAGGTGATGCTGTGTCAAAACAGCGCATCTCTAGTTGGATAGTGGAAGCAATTTCTATTGCTTATGAGGTGTGTGGTCTCACTATGGCTCATAAGGGCTCATCTCACTAGGGGGGTTGCCTCCTCGAAGGCTTTACCCAAAAGGGTTCCCTTACAGGGTTTGTGCTGTGCTCTTTTCCACACACATTCATTCAATATTACAGTTTGAACATGCATTCCACCCCAGGCTCAAGTGTCTTGCAGTGCCCCTCAGGCTCAGATCTTTTTGAACAGGCCATACTCTCAGTATGATGGAGTGGGTATTCTCGTTCCCACAGCGTGAAGGTCACGCAATGTTAAATTCCCTTTGAAAGGGAACGTCTGGGTTATGCATGTAACCATGTTCCATGAGAAGGGAACGAGATGTTGCGTAGCTTTGTCATACTGGGGCATGCCTGTGAATTGCGTCTTCACTTCAGATAATAGAGGCTGATGATGTGGTTTACACTTGCCGTTTTATAATCACACGATGTGCAAAATGCCACCTCACCTGGCTTATAAATATGCGCGCTTTCATACAGACTTCAGATACCGGTCACACGTGAGGACACTTCCCACAGCTTGTTCCCTTGTACAGGATGTAACCCAGAGATTTGTTAATCGCGTGATTCTCTGCCTGTTTTTTGACTATGTTTTTGTCTCACAATTTGGAATTGTTTGCTTGACTTTTTTTTATAAAGGCATTTACTTGCAACTATGACCATCTCAGCTGCCTGACAGCAAAAAATATGATGTGACGAATTGTGCTATTTTAAACCCATGAAGTTTCAGTAAAATTAGCCTAAAATGCATATCCAAGGCATACCCAAAGTTAAATTAAAGCTTTCTTGAACCATTTGGAACCATACATGCATGGGTTTGGTCTCTTTTTAAAGGAGACACTCTGAAGTTTTGTCCCCAGAAGAATCACTCTAAGTGCTACTGGTATTGAGTAATAGAGGTTTAAACACACTGAAGGGTTTTTTTCTGCCTAACTTTTTTTTTTGCATAGAGAAGCCTGCAGATGTCTACAGCTGGGAGCTATTAGCTGGAAAACACAATTGGACCACAGGATGAAGCCTTTCCTAGTACAAGTTCAAATTTGAAAACAATAACAAATAAAATTAATATTTTTCACATTTTTTTCTAAGGGTATGTCCATGTGTTTTTCTACCAAAACCTTTTGGAGACTCCAAAGGGTCCTTGGTAACCATGTACACATAACTAGGTTAAAAAGACTGCTACTCTTGATTTTTCTTATAATTATCATATCACATATCCAGCAATCTACAAAATGTATATTTATATGTATTTTCATATGTATAGGGACTTTTAAGTTGAACTGTTAAAACAAACCCGTGAAGCAAGATATCATTGCATGATATCATTCTTTTCAGCAGTTCATTGGCTACAGGATGGTCCAGTAATCCCTTCAGCCACCATTACATAGCTCACACTATTTACAAGGGGGAAGGAGTTTGCTGAAGCACAGACTCTCATTGGAATTTGAAGCCTATAGACAGGACGTGGATGCTCCTATTGGTTCAAATGAGGTGTCATTTGATAGGTCACAACACAGAGGCCATTTTGAGCTCTGGCGTTTAGGTGTGTTCTCTGGAGATATGGAGAACAACACGATCTTCTGAGATGATTTGGAATGATGCAGCAATATTTCTTGTGGATATATTGATTTAAAATGTCTTTTGAACTAAATATTTTTATATGATTGGATTGTTTGGACCTTTGTCAGTGTAACAAGACTGTTTTTGTCTAGATGTTTTCTATCAGTGGAGTGCTATGAGGCTTCAAAAAATCCGTTTGGTGTTCCTTTGTTTGTATTGCTGGTGGTCTAACAAAGGCGGTGATTGTAGCTGCTGTTGTGATTGTGTCTTGAAACAGTTTATATCAATCGAATCACAAGATTCTTAGCTTTCCAATGGTATTTTGCATCAGTACATATGTACTATATACAGCTGTGTAAATGGCAAATTTCTCCTAATAACTTGGCCAAAAAGGATGTTAAACTTCCTACGGCCCGCTGGAGAGCCGCTGGACTGCTAAGAGCTACCAAATAATGAAGGTCTAAGCTATATTATTACATTAACATGTTTATTTGAATGTTTGCCATCATCTCATTCACAAAGGGAAAAAAAAAAATCATTTGTGTCTTTTTCCCTTGTTTGTCTCCCTTATATAGTCTAGGCCCATTCCCACCCACCAGTTCGGTCTCCCCTATCATATGACAGCTACTACCCTGGGACAGTGAAGGCTATCACATGCTTCCTTAAAGACAACTGCCATCTTTCTGAATTGCTGCAGATGCTATGTTATGGGGTGGTGTAACATACTCATTTACATTTACGTTTACATTTATTCATTTAGCAGATGCTTTTATCCAAAGTGTCTTACAACTGAGGAAATACAAGCAGAAACACTCAGAGGAAAGTGCCTTCTGCATACATGAACTCACAAATGCCCATGATTGGTTAGTTTTGCTGTGATTGATAGGAGAGAAAGACTATACCACTTCTCCCACCCAATTGGACAATGGACAATTTTGCTCAATTGGTATGAGCTGTGTTTTCAGAATGCATTTTCTAGCTTTGATTTTTTTGGATGTAAATTGCTGTCTCAGACACTAATGCTCAAGAAAAATTGGGAAACCTTGGATACATAAACTATACTCAGGTGATTCGTATAATCTGAATTGGGAGCCCAGAAAATCAACTTAAGCACATTCATAATATATAAGTATGATGAAATTTCCCCTGCACAAAATTGACATATTGATGTAAACTTTAAAGGGAGATGCTGCTGCTAATTAATTAATAGTATCATATGTATGTATTTAATACTAGCCTTAAATTGCAATCCGTAGTTGTCTGAGGGGATTTGCAATGCCCAAAAAACAGTGGTGCTTGGCTTTACTGTACCCCTATGTTAATGAATGTGGCTATTCTGTCTGTCTCTCAAGTGTCATATCTGACCACCTGCACTCTTTCTCTGAAAGGAACTACATCCTCCTGTTTTTTGGGGTCCCGTGGGATCCAAGTGCTAATGAACTCCTATTCTCCTATACTACTTTTTGCCTTGTATTGCACTGAACATTCTACATGACACCTTTATAATAATTGCATGGAACATACACTCACTGTCCACTTTATTAAGAACACCTGTACACATGCACATTCACGCAGTTTTCTAATCAGAGAATGATCTGGTAGCAGCAAAATGCAAAACAGGTTCACATCAAATATCAGAATGAAGTGTGATCTCTGTGACTTTAACTGTGGCATTGATGTGCAGATGGGCTGGTATTCAAGGTTAGAGTATTTCAGAAACTGTTGATATACAGTTTACACAGAATGGTGTGAAAAACAAAAAACACAGAGTGAGCGACAGTTCTGTGGGTGGAAACACCTTGTTGATAAGAGAGGTTGGAGAAAAATGGACTGATTGGTTTGAGCTGCCAGTATAGATTTAATAACTCAATCACTCTTTACGCAGAAAAGTATCTCAACATGCACAAAACTTCAAATCTTGAGTTGAACCTAGAAATCACCTTTTTCTAGTCTTCAACTGTCCAGTTTCAGTGAGCCTATGCTAGCTTTAGATTATTGTTCTTGGCTTATAGGAGTGGAATCTGATGTGGTCTTCTGCTGTTGTAGCCCATCTACCTCAAGGTTTGATTGTTTGTGCTGTCTGAGATGCTTTTATGCTCATCACGGTTGTAAAGAGTGCTTATTTGAGTTACTATATACTTATTATCAGCTCAGACGAGTCTGGTCATTCACTTCTGATCTCTCTCATCAAAAATGTTTCAGCCTGCAGGCACTCCACACACAGGATGGTTTTTGTTTTTCGCACCATTCTATGTAAACTCTAGAGACTGTTGTCTGTGAAATTCCCAGGACATGTGAAGTTTCTGAAATATTCAAACCAGCCCATCTGGCACCAACATCCATACCATGGTTAAAATCACTTTTTCTTCATTCTGATATTTGATGTGAGCATTAAGTGAAGCTCTTGACCTGCATGATTTTATGCATTGTGCTGCTGCCACATGATTGAGTGAATAACTCCACAGATGAGCAGGTGTACAGGGGCTTCTTATCCTACACAGTTGTATAGGATTAGTATATATGTATACACCAATCAGCCATAAGATTACAACCACTGACAGGTGAAGTGAATAAAATTGATTATAACAATTGCCCACTTAAACTCAAAATCTGGTTGTGCCACCTTTAGCAGCAATAACTGCAATCAGACACTTCCGATAACTGGAAATCAGTCTTTTACAGCTGACTGTGGTTTAATTTTGGCCCACTCTTCTTTGAAGAACTGCTTTAGTTCAGCCACACTGGGGGCAAACACTTTTTCACAGCACTGTAGTGCTGTTATTCTTTCCAGTGCATGTCTCACAAAATATTATTCATAGAAGAACTTTGTATTTAAAAAACAAAAAACAAAAAAAGCTTGAATGAAACAATACAATGTCCCTGTATGTGTATGAGCTCAGCATAGCACCTATTTGATGTGTAATTCTTTTTATATGTTAATTTTTGCTCATTTTATGGAAGGGTGCCATTATCTATAAAGCACTTCTGTAGGTCTCTCTGGATAAGGGTATCTACTAAATGCTGTAAATGTAATTCTGGAGGGCACTGTATATTTTTTTAGTAATAATACTCACAATTTTGTGCAATCGTGAATATTAATGTTATTTCATTTTTTTATACTAATAGTATTAAGTATACTATTATACTGTTTGATTGTTTTACTTAAATTAACTTAACATTAAGTTACTTAGTTACGACAATAATTCTTCAGGTTGTTAAAAATATTATACACAAATGTGCCTGCACTCTGAACAGTTGTGAGTTTGATTGTATAGATACAGCAAAGATGAAATTCATGAATAAGTGCTGTACAATTTGCATACACAGGTTTTATGAGCAGATTTTATGCTTGCAACTTTGATGAATAAGGGCAATTACATTCACCTCATAACAGTGATGCTTATTGCAATAGTGATTAGCACTCACATTAGTCACAGAATATAATTTTTAAAATAGGTTAATAAATATGAGACAGAACTAAAATTCAGCCAAAGGCTTAATCCTGTTACACTCACACACATTCTCTCTTATAGCTAACAATTTTGATTTGTGGAAAAGCACTGTTCTGTAAGTGTCACCGATCACTTTTGTTTTTCACCAACACAAAAGTGGGCTTGGTGTATTACATAGTATTCTGCTAGGGTATTTCTTCTCTCTCCCTCATTCTTATACTCGTCTCTCCGTATCTGTGCCATAAGTGAAATTCAAATGCTGTTAAATATTGTTTCATTGAGCTCTGATTCAAGCCAGTTGAACTACTTGCTTCATGCAAGTTAGTTTGCTTTTTTGGCTTGAGAAAAATATATGAATGCAATACCTATATAAAATGTGCATATAGGTTCTACATATCAGATCATCTATTATTCCTTAAACAAATTCCCATTTGCCTACAGAACACTTTTAGTGTGTAATGTGACAACTTTTTTAATATGTCACTATATGGTAGTAAAGCAGTGGTGACATGAAAAAAGATGAAATTATAATTTGAACTATCAGGAAGTGATTTGCTAAAGTCTTATTTGTTTTAGTTCTAGTAATAACAGCCACTGATGCTAAAAGAATTGTGAGTGTTTTCACTAATCTGAAACACTCAATATTACAAAGGTAAATTCCATGGTGCTTTTTCTGAGTTGTGTGGTGGTTAGAAACCATGGCCCATACTAATTAAGTTCATAGGTGAGTGTCGCACATACAAACCAAATACAGAACACTGTAGAGCATTCCATGCAGTATTTTACAGATGAAGGTCCATGAATGGATCTTCTTTCAAAACCTATGCCTACATGATTAACTTTTTGTTTGAATTTCACAGACCAGCAGAAATAGGTGTAGTTCAGGGTAGAATATACTGTGCATGTTTTGTTTTCGTCTAGCTAGAGACTGATTATGATTTTAGCTGTACCAATCAGTAGAAAACATCTATGTATATAACAGCATTATACATATATAAAATCATCTCAGAATGCACATGTCCAACTTTGAGCAGATGGGCTACAACACAAGACCACACTGGGTTCTGCTCCTGTCAGTCAAGAATGGGAATCTGAGGCTACATTGGACACAGGCTCACCAAAACTTGACAGTTGAAGATTTGAAAAGGCCAGGCAGCATACAATTAAAGCCCCTGACTTGTATGTGCATTATTTTATTCTTTGTACTGCTGCTACATGATTTGCTTAATGGATGTTTACATGAATGAGCAGAGGTAGATGTGTTCTCCTTTAAGTAGCCCATTACAGTGGCTGGCATGTACAGTGGATATAAAAAGTCTACACACCCCTGTTAAAATGGCACTTTTACTTTTTTTTGTGAAGTAAAAGAGTGAAACTAAGATACAGCAAATCGTGTCAGATCTTTTCCAATCAGTAATGTGAAATTGCACAGTGTACAAATAAAGTGAAAAATGATCAAACATTTTTAAAAGGAAAAAAAGGGAAAAAAACGTACAATACAATAACCTAGTTGCATAACTCACACTCCTAAACGAGTACTTGAAACATGTTTTGATTACTCTTTTTGAGGAAGAGTTTATCAGCATGGCACACACTTTCTTGCAAAAGCATGTTAGATACGTCAAATTGGGAGGGCATCTCCTGTGCACAGCCCGCTTCAAGTCACTGCACAGATCTTTAGTTGTATTCAGATTTGGGCTCTGGCTAGGTCATTCAAAAACATTGATCTTCTTTTGGATAAGCCATTCCTTTGTTGATTTGGATGTATTCTTTGCATCATTGTCATGCTGAAAGGTGAAATTCCTTTTCGTCTTCAGCTTACTAGCAGACACCTGAAGGTTTTGCACTAAAATTGACTGGTATTTGTAGCTATTCATGATTCCTTCCACCTTGATAAAACTCCCAGTTCTGGCTAAAGAAATGCAGTCCTAAAGCATGATGCTGCACCATGGGTATGGTTTTCTTTTGGTCATGTTTTTTTTTTTTTTTTGTCTGTGTCTGTGATAAACGTCGATAATGCGACTAAGAGTGAAATTCTGGAGGGACATCGGACGGCGTGGTGCGGTGACGTAATGACGTGTGCCGTTAATCTAATTATGTTCTACAACATGTAAAATGGGTACATGAAAGGAGTATTCTAAAAGCGACTTATGTAAACACCTTAATGACATTATTATCTTACTCAGAGTAAGGTCAATAATTAGATTACTGCTGTCCATGTAAACGTAGTCAGTGTAACCACAATATTTCACACTGAAACACCTGGAACTCATATTATTAAACTGGGAAATTTGCAGTGGTCATGTGATTAATGTGATTATCCTTTCGGTGCCCTGTTCATGACAATTGTCATATATCAAGGAGGTAACTCTGGACTTCAGTTCCCATCAGCCACTGCACTGCACTACAACATGTCACATGACCACCTGCACTTGAATCACGTTTCTGTTAACGAGCACACTTATATCTAGCCATTGTTTGCACTACTCCTCTGTCTTAAGTTTGTCTTAGACCACCGTGTTCCATGTTAACATGTTTTGATCTTGTTAGTTTATGTTCAGTTTTTGCCACAGTATTATGCCAAGTTGTCTTAGTGTCTTTGTTTTGTTGTTTGTTTGTTTAATAAACTGTTTGAAAATCTACGATTGCTTCCTCATCAACCTTGAGACGTGACAGAACGTAAGACCTTCAACGGAAGCAGCAGATCACAATGAAGTACCTGGGCGTCACTATGCCACCTATGTTAGCGGAGTACTACGCTACACTATGCCAACAGGAGGAGGAGTACCAAGCTGCGCTACATAAGCAGCAGGTCACCAGGAAGTACCTGGGCTTCAATCTACCACCTATGTTCACAGAGGACTATGCCACGCCTCGCCAACAGGAGGAGGAGTCTGGGTACAAGTGGGAGTCTGTGGTCAGGGCTAGTACCATCTCCCAGCCTCCCTCCCCTATAATGGATCTAGTTCAGCAAACAGAGTCAGGGAGAATGAAAGTCAGCCTCCCTGCTCGTCTGAGGACGCCACTCAGCCTTTCGGGTCCGCTGAGGACGCCGCTCAGTCGCCCGGGTTGGCTGAAGACATTGCTCCGTGTCCTGACATACCCAAGTACTCCCCTCTGTTCGCCAACCCCGTGCATAATGCCGCTGTGCTTGCTGGTTCAGCTGAGGACGTCGCTCTGCCTTCCTGCTCGGCTGAGCACGTCGCTCTGCCTTCCTGCTCGGCTGAGGATGTCGCTCTGCCTTCCTGCTCGGCTGAGGACGTCGCTCTGCCTTCCTGCTCGGCTGAGGAGGTCGCTCTGCTTTCCTGCTCGGCTGAGGATGTTGCTCTGCTTTTCAGTTTTACTGGGGACATTTTGCCCAAGGGGCCAGGACCACCAGATGGAGGGAGTGCATTTTTGAGTGCTCCGGGAGAAGCACCCTTGGGGGGGGGTTCTGTCATATATCAAGGAGGTAACTCTGGACTTCAGTTCCCATCAGCCACTGCACTGCACTACAACATGTCACATGACCACCTGCACCTGAATCACGTTTCTGTTAACGAGCACAGTTATATATAGCCATTGTTTGCACTGCTCCTCGGTCTTACGTTTGTCTTAGACCACGGTGTTCCATGTTAACGTGTTTTGATCTTGTTAGTTTATGTCCAGTTTTTGCCACAGTATTATGCCAAGTTGTCTTAGTGTCTTTGTTTTGTTGTTTGTTTGTTTGTTTGTTAATTAAAATGTTTGAAAATCTGCGATTGCTTCCGCATCAACCTTTAGACGTGACAACAATTAGCCCATACAGCTTAGGCCAAATGTTTACATACACTTAGGTTAAAGACATTCAAATAAGATTTTCTAAGCTAAGATACAACTTTTATTTTCTAAATCAGATTTTCAGCAAGTCAAAATTTTACTTACACTTTGTTAGTATTTAGTGACATTGCCTTCTAATTGTTTGAACTTCCATCAAACACTTGGAGATGCCTTCCACAAGCTTCTCACAATACTTGAATTTGTGCTCATTCTTCCTGTGGGCCTCCTTGCTCGTACATGCTTTTTCAGTTGAATACTTTTAATTTTTTAATACTAATTTTTGAATACTTTTAAAATTTGTTTGAATACTTTTAATCTTTAAGCCATTTTGTTACAACTTTGGAGGTATGCTTAGGATTACTGTCCTGCTGGGAGACCCAGCTGCTACCAGCTTTTAACTTGGCTGATGTCTTGCTGTGTTCAGTATTTCTAGATAATCCTCCTTCCTCATTAAACTATTTATTTTTTTGCTATGCACCAGTCCCTTTTCCAGCAAAACACCCACAAAACCCATAGAATATGATGCTGCCACCCCATGCTTTACATTAGAATGGTGTTCGCCCTTTTCCCTCCATTCATAGCACCGGTTATTATGACCAAATAGTTCGTTTTTGCTTCATTTGACCAGAGAATACTCCAGCAAAATGCTAGGTTTTCAATCTGGTGATCAACTGCAAACTTCAGTCTGGCTTTTTTTGCTGGAGGGGCTTCTTCCTTGCATGACAGACATAGCAGGCCATGGTGATGTGGTATTCTCTTAATAATTGATATACATACTTTGGCACCCAATGCCTCCAACTCCATCACCAGTTCCTTTGTTTTTGTCTTGGGGTACAGTTGAACCTTTTAGACCAAAATTCACATATCCCTGGGAGTTTATTTGTGCCTCCATCTGAAACAATGCAGTGTCTTTGTGGTCCCATAGAATTGTTTGCACAGCTGCTTGTGGTGTCTTCAGTTGTTTTGAAATTGCTCTTAAGGAGGATTCAGACTTGTGGAGGTCCATGATTTATTTTTCTGAGGGCTTGGCTGAGTTGTTTGTATTTTCCCATGGAATCAAGGATAAAAAGGCACTGGTTCTTAAATTCAGCCACATGTGCACTCCTAATTATGACAATTGGCCAATCAGAAGCTTCTGCAAGTCATTACAGAATTTTTTAAACAGACCGTTTAAAAAAAAAAAAAAGTTGATGTATTTAGACTTTTGACCTGCTGAGATTCTGATGCAGTGAATTAAAGGTAAAATAAACCTGTTGTAAAATTACCGCTGATGTGAACAAAAAAGATGCCCTATTTAACTTGCCAAAGGAAATGCATGGTAACATGATATGTGAATGAATGAATGAATGAATGCCTTTTATTGTCACTATACACATGTACAATGAAATTAAGAGCCACTCCTTTTTGTTCCGTGCCAACATGTACATAAAATAAACAAGAAGAATAAACAAGATAAATAAGATAAATAAACAAGATAAATAAACAAGATATGTCTGGAGTTATGAAGAACTGAGATTGAATATCTTTAGCCTAGGTGAATGTAAATTTTTGCCTCAACTGTATATACAGTGGTGTTTGAAAGTTTGTGAACCCTTTAGAATTTTCTGTTTTTGCATAAATATGACTTAAAACATCATCAGATTTTTCATGCGAATCCTAAAACTAGAAAAGAGAACCCAATTTAACAAATGAGACAAAAATATTATACTTGGTCATTTATTTATTGAAGAAAATGATCCGATATTGCATATCTGTGAGTGGCAAAAGTATGTGAACCTCTAAGATTAGGAGTTAAGAGTCAGGTGTTTTCAATCAATGGGATGACGATCAGGTGTGAGTGATCACCCTGTTTTATTCAAAGAACAGGTATCTGATCTATCATGACATTAACAAAGGAGATTTATGAGGACCTCAGAAAAAGAGTTGTTGATGCTCATCAGGCTTGAAAAGGTTACAAAACCATTTATAAAGAGTTTGGACTCCACCAATCCACAGTCAGACAGATTGGTCACAGAAGACCATTGTTACCCTCCCCAAGAGTGGTCGACCAACAAAGATCACTCCAAGAGCAAGATGTGCACAAGTCCACGAGGTGACAAAGGATCCCAGGGTAACTTCTAAGCAACTAAAGGCCTCTCTCATGTTGGCTAATGTTAATGTTCATGAGTCCACCATGAGGAGAACACTGAACAACAATGGTGTGCACGGCAGGGTTGCAAGGAGAAAACCACTACTCTCCAAAAAGAACATTGCTGCCCAGCTGCAGTTTGCTAATGATCACGTGGACAAGCCAGAAGACTATTGGAAAAATGTTTTGTCGATGGATGAGACCAAAACAGAACTATTTGGTTTAAATGAGAAGTGTTATATTTCGAGAAAGGAAAACACTGAATTCCAGCATAAGAACCTCATCCCAAATGTGAAACGTGGTGGTGGTGGTAGTATCATGGTTTGGGCCTGTTTCGCTACATCTGGGATGGGACGGATTGCCATTATTGATGAATTCTGAATTATACCAGCAAATTCGATAGGAAAATGTCAGGACATCTGTCCATGAACTGAATATCAAGAGGAAGTGGGTCATGCAGCAAGACAACGACCCTAAGCACATAAGTCGTTCTACCAAAGAATGGTTAAAGAAGAATAAAGTTAATGTTTTGGAAAGTCAAAGTCGTGATCTTAATCCAATAGAAATGTTGTGGAAGGACCTGAAGCAAGCAGTTCATGTGAGGAAGCCAACATCCCACAGTTGAAGCTGTTCTGTACTGAGGAATGTCTAAAATTCCTCCAAGCCGCTGTGCAGGACTGATCAACAGTTAACACAAACGGTTAGTTACAGTTATTGCTGCACAATGGGGTCACACCAGATAATGAAAGCAAAGGTTCACATACTTTTGCCACTCAGATATGTAATATTGAATTATTGTCTTGAATAAATAAATGACCAAGTATATATTTGTTTAATTGGGTTATCTTTATCTACTTGTGTAAAAATCTGATGACGTTTTAGTTCATATTTATGCAGATATATAGAAAATTCAAGCACCTCTGCATTTGCAATTTATTACATCACTTTTATAGTAATATGTGAATCCTTGCCTTCTCATTCATACATTATTAGTCTCAACTTTATTATATTTTTAAAATAAATTTATTTATTGTCTCTTGCTTTGATACTATATTGTATTGTCATTCACAGCAAAGTGTAAAATTTAATTTGCTTTATAGTCTGTAGAGTGAGAAAGTCTCAGAATCTCTCAATGGGCCATATTCCTATATGTCATGCTCATTTCAAAAGGGAATGCAATTTCACAAACATTTAGAAGCTCATGAATTGCTAAGAACTTTTTATAGCCTAAATGCTAGCTTCTTAGAGAGGAGTGGTAAGGGGAAAATAAGTACAGTTTTTAAGGTAATACCATGCATTTGACCTTATGTTGCACTGTCTAGCTGGTCATTGGTGCAAATATATAATGTACATGTAAAAAAAAAAGGTAATGTAAAGCTATCTGAAAGGGTCAGCTGGTACCGCACTTCCCTTCATGTTTTACAATGAAAAATACAGATTCTGTCAGATGAACTGACTAAGAAAATTTTAAGCTTAAAATTAGTGCGGCGGGGGAGTATAGCAATAGGTAAATATGAAATCTTATGTGGTTTATTGAAATTTTATAATAGGAAATACTAGATAAATTTGGATATTATTCAATATATTTCCACTTCCTAAGACGTCTTTTTGTAAGTAAATTATTGTAGTGACTATTGTATAGGTGCTGCTGTTGTGACGAGCATGTGTACTCTCATTAACCTAAAAACTCATTAGCATTGATCCTTTGTATCTGTGTGATGAGGCAGTGCATATCACCCCAATGTGTATCATGTCAACACAATCCAATCCTCACTTGAGACAAAAGCACTGAGGTGACACTTCATGTCCACCTTTGCTGTGAGCAACAAAACACCCTCTTGGCTAATGTCTTCCTCTCCGATTAAAACTGCAAGTGTTAATTACTGTTACTAGCTAAGGAAGACCCCCCCCCTCCTCCCCCCCCCCCACACACACACATCCTTTCCATTTTCAAAGAAGTAATTTACACTTTCTTAAGGAAACAATGAGTGTTTCATGTAGGACAGAATAAAATTTGAAGACCTAATACTTTTGTAAATACTGGAGCTGTAAAATCTGTACTCATAGACCTTGTGCATATCATGCTTATTGCATTGTTTCACTTAAACATTTCATCTGGAAGAGATTAAACTTTGTTGTAATTGTGCAGTCTAGGTTTCTGCATGTATATTATAAAAGTGACTATAACATTCCTCTCTCTGCCTCATTTCAAGTACTGGCATGTTTGTGTCAGCTTTGGTACCCACTCATGCTTTGATTCCTGGTAGTTTGCTGGTAGTGGTGCAGAGAGTTGTTATCAATGAGAGTACCCATTGAGACATACTGACTCTTTTTGGGAAGCTGCAGTCTTTGTTGTCCTCATCTTTATCTAGTGTTTCATTTTGATTTCTGAAGAGCATTAGCAGTGGATTTGCAGAGTGTGTGAGTGCAGAAGGAGGGGAACGACATTTGGAGTATGTGAAAGACAGCCCCTATATCTTTGTCAGATTGAGTCTCAGCAAGTGGGTTTGCCTTCTTTCTGTAATTGGGGCTCTGTAGGTTCCCAGTCTCAAGGTGCACAAGACAAGATAGTGTTAATATGCAATTTGGAGCAGTATTCTTCTGCAGGGGAAAAAGACTCAGCCTTTAGAGTCTCTCTCTCTCTCCACTTTCTTTATGTTCAAGGCAGTGGAAATATTTGCCATGGTTCCACTGTAGTTAAATGTGAATGATGGACTGTCAAATCTGGTGCAGAGGATGCTAGTGTAAAAAGTAATTTCTTTGGCACTGAATCACAGCCAGCTGTATGTTTTCAAAGCTGCTTCTGTTGTTTATCAACACATCCTCACACATGCAGGCATACAAACATGCAAATGCTCCGACTCTCACATGTCCACCTCTTGTGAATAATAACCTGCTGCATGCAGTGTATATCAAGCTGTGAGAAATGAAAATGAAAGGCATAGAGCATTCTGGATTTAATGAGTACATATTGCACTCACTTTGATTAACCCTCTACCTGTGGAGGAATGGCTTCTGTGTGTATGTGTGGTAAGGTGCATATAAATAAGAATATGTCTGCTGTATAATATTAATAATATTGTATAAAAATAATTGTAAATAATGCTGAATAATATTAATATAGCACACATAATTCTGCAGAACCTGTCATCTGTGTGTGTGTGTGTGTGTGTGTGAGAGAGAGAGAGAGAGAGAGAGAGAGACCTGGTTTTACACACTTCTCTGTTGTCTAATTAGGTGGCAAAGGAGGAGACTGAAGTGGGTAACGGTTATTTTGGTGGCTTTCAGTGCCACATTTGCATTATACTTTTGGGGGTGTGCATTAAGAAGTGCACTACCTTGGCCACAAATGAAAGCCGGCAGCTTAATAAGACAAGAACAGATGACCCAACAAAATATTAACAGGAAATGTGAGGAATAAAATGTCATAAATTGAGAGAGTGAAATTGTAAATTTAACATATCACTGGGGTTAAGCTCTAATACAGGTGTATCAAAAAAAAAAAAAAAAAAAGAATATCAAGAAAAAGTCAATTTTTTTCCTGTAATTTAATTGAAAAAGTGGAACTTTTCATATATTCTAGATTCATTACACATAAAGTGTAATATATCAAGCCTTTTATGTTTTAATCTTGATGATTATGGCTTACTGCTCATGGAAATAAAAAATCCAGTATCTCAAAATATTAGAATAAAGAATTTATAATACAGAAATGTTGACCTTCTTAAAAGTATGTTTATTTATGCACTCAATACTTGGTTGGGGCTCCTTTTGCATGAATTACTGCATCAATGCCGCGTGGCAATCAGCCTATGGCACTACTGAGGTGTTATGGAAGCCCAGGTTGCTTTGATATTGGCCTTCAACTCGCCTGTATTGTTGGGCCTGGTGTCTCTCATAGATTCTCTATGGGGTTCAGGTCAGGCGAGTTGGCTGGCCAATCAAGCACAGTAATACCATGGTCAGCAAACCAGTTACTATTAGTTTTGGCACTGTGGGCAGGTGTGAAAATCCTGCTGGAAAAGGAAGTCAGCATCTCCATAAAGCTTGTCAGCAGATGGAAGCATGAAGTGCTCTAAAATCTCCTGGTAGACAGCCGCATTGACTTTCGATTTGAGAAAACACAGTGGACCAACACCGGCAGATGATATGGCACCCCAAATCATCACTTACTGTGAACACTTCCCACTGGACTTTAAGCAACTTGGATTCTGTACCTTTCCACACTTCCTCCAGACTCTGGGACCTTGATTTCCAAATGAAACCCAAAATGTACTTTAATCTGAAAAGAAGACTTTGGACCACTGAGCAACGGTCCAGGTCTTTTTCTCATTATCCAAGGTAAGACACTTCTGATGCTGTCTCTGGTTCAGTAGTGGCTTAACACTAGGAATGCAACACTGTGATATTTCTGTATAATAAATTCTTTATTCTAATATTTTGAGATACTGTATTTTTGATTTCCATGAGCTGTAAGCCGTAATCATCAAGATTAAAACAAAAAGGGCTTGAAATATTTCTCATTATGTGTAATGAATTTAGACTATATGAAAGTTCCACTTTTTGAATTAAATTACAGAAAAAAAAAAACTTTTCCCACAATATTTTGATTTTTTAGATGCACATGTAAATGGTAAATTAATATGCAGGTATTTGGATTAATTTATGATGAATAGAACTGATTTTTGGATGTAAAGATGTAAAAAATATGGTGTTCACTCTTTACAGCAGTCTGATGGCCTTCTTCACTGTGTGTAAAAATAGACTGGTGTTGGCTCTGGAATCCTTGAGTAGCACCTAAGTATACACACAGACTAAACAAATAAGTAAATAATGGTAAGTCTGGAAAGAGTTGCAGACTGCTAAAATCCCTTACTAGGTCCCTGCCAAAAGAATTGTAATGTCAAGGCCCATTTTTTTTTTTTTTTTTTTGCTATGCTATGTCTACAGTAACTCTAACCCTAGGTTTGAGATCAAAAGATGAATATGAGATGATGGACAATAACTTCAGCTTTCATTTCCTGATATCTAAATGTAAATATGTAAACCAACCTAGAACATGGCACATTTTGTTTGCACACACCCATATTT
This sequence comes from Ictalurus furcatus, assembly GCF_023375685.1. NCBI lineage: Eukaryota > Metazoa > Chordata > Actinopteri > Siluriformes > Ictaluridae > Ictalurus > Ictalurus furcatus. The sequence goes on along the minus strand of NC_071259.1, from coordinate 13,167,412 downwards.
CAAGTGATCAAAATACATTCGCCTCACACCTCCAGGGTCCGGGGTTCAAGTCCCGCCGGGGCCATGTGTGTGCAGAGTTTGCATGTTCTCCCGATGCTGTGGGGATTTCCTCCTGGTACTCCGGCTTCCTCCCCCAGTCCAAAGACATGCATGGTAGGCTGATTGGCGTGTCTAAAGTGTCCGTAGTGTATGAATGGGTGTGTAAGTGTGTATGTGATTGTGCCCTGCGATGGACTGGCACCCTGTCCAGGGTGTACCCCGCCTTGTGCCCGATGCTCCCTGGGATAGGCTCCAGGTTCCCCGTGACCCTGAAAAGGAGTAAGCGGTAGAAGATGGATGGATGGATGGATACCTGACAGGTCTTTGTTGTTGCCCAGATGTTCCCTGTTTGTTAAGACAATTAATAGCTCTGAATGTTTACTCTTGGTTTTAATTCTGGTTTTCACCTGTGAAGACTGCATTCATTGTTTAAAAAAAGGTTAAACCAGCAAGAAGGCAAGAGAGCTCTCTATGGGAGGAAAGAAAGCCATTTTGAAACTGAGAAAACAGGGAAAATCAATCAGAGCATTGGGCATAGCTAATACAACAAATTGGAATGTCCTGAAAAAGAAAGAAACCACTGGTATACTAGCAACCAGACATGGACCAGGTCAGCCAAGGAAGCCAACAGCAGTTGATGACACAAATATCCATCCATTTACTGTGCTGCTTATCCTACACAGGGTCATGAGGAGCCTGGAGCCTATCCCAGGGAACTCAGGGCACAAGGCAGGGACACCCTGGACGAGGGGTCAGCCCATTGCAGGGCACAATTGCACACATGTTCACACACCCATTCACTATATACAATTTGGAATGCCAGTCAGCCTACAGCGCATGTCTTTGGACTGGGGGAGGAAACTAGAATACCCATAGAAAACCCAAGATCACAGGGCAGAGGCGGGATTCAAACCCCAACCCCGGAGGTGCAAGGAAATTGAGCTAACCATTAAGCCGCCGTGCCCCCATGACAGAAACATTGTGATGAAAAGACAATGACATCACCAACAACCTCCACAGGGCAAGGGTGAAGGTATCACAATCCAATGTTGTAAGAAGACTGTGAGAAAAGAAATACAGAGGCCATACACCGATCAGCCAGAACATTAAAACCACTAAGACAATGACCCAAAGCACAATGCCAACACAACAAAGGACTTCATCAAGGAAAAATGTGGTTTTAGACTGGCCAAGTTAATTACCAGTATTTATCCCAACTCAGTTTGTATATCACCTCCCAAAGTGAAGACTGAAGCAGCTCTCTGCACAGCAAGGGCAAATCTATCCTGGGCTATCAGAGAGGCAATATGCAACTATGGACAAAGAATCCAAGACCACTTCCTAAACACCAAGGACACATGGCATACGTATTCAGGTCATCACGCATAATAAAGCTATAACCCTTGTCTGTGATGCTGATGCCTCATTCCCAGATAAACTGAATGGTTTCTACACATGGTTCAAAGCACAGAACATGCCAGCAGGAAAGACCACTACAGTTCCCACTGACCAAGTAATTTGTCTGTCTGCATTAGATGTCAGGAACACTCTATGCAGAGTTAACCCACAGAAAGTGCTTCAGTGCAACAACAATAATCCCTGTGCTGAAGAAATTGGCTGTGTCCTGCCTGAATGACTACTGGCCCATAGCACTCACACCTATCATCATGAAGTGCTTCAAGCGGCTAGTCATGAAACACATAAAGAGCTGTCTTCCCACCACACAGGACCCATTTCAGCATTCCTTCTGTCCTAACTGCTCAGCAGAGGACGCCATATCTGCTGCTATCCACCTTTCTCTTACTCACCTGGACAAAAAGGACAATTGTGTAAGGATGCTGTTCATAGACTTCAACATTCGGCACAATCATCCCACAACAGCTGATAGAAAATCTGAACAATGATGAGTCATCATACAGGGAGGAGGTGAAGCAGATCACCGAATGGTGTAGAGGCAACAATCTGTCTCTTAATGTTGATAATACCAAAGAGATGATTATTGTCTTCAGGACCTGAGTAGACCACTGACCACTGCACATAAAGACAACTGTGGAGAGAGTCAAAAGCTCCAAGTTTCTGGTTGTGCACATGATGGAGGACCTCTCCTGGACTCTCAATACCACCTGCCTAGCCTAGAAGGCACAGCAGCACCTCTACTTCCTGCGGCAGCAAAAGGGAGCCAACCTCCCTCCTCCTATCCTCACCACCTTCTGCAGAGGGGCAACAGAAAGTGTCCTGACCAGCTGTCTCACCTTGTGGTACAGAAACTGCATGATCTCTGACAGCAATCCACTCTCACAATTGTGAGACCAGCTGAAAAGATCATAGGGATCTCTCTACCCACCATCATCGCCGTGTACAATAAAGGCTGCATCCATAAAGCCACTAGAATTATGGATGACACCTCCAACTCCTCTCCTGGACTGTTCACCCTCCTGCCATCTGGCGGAAGGTACCAGAGCATACCACCATGGTGCCACCACCACTAGACTCTGAAACCATAGTTTGTTTGCTGAGGCAGTCAGATTCGTCAACACAGTGCTGCCCCCCATTGCTCATATTGACTCTTCAAACACCTAAACCTAAATCACCTGCATTTTACAAAGCTGCCTCCAACCCTTTTTTACCTATGAACCTTGTTTTGCTGCCGTAGTTGATTCTACATTTATTCCTGCTACACTACACAATACTTTATAGTCCAATAGCCTTCCCCACAACACTGCTCAGTTGTCCTCATTTATGTATTGTACTGTGTGTTTATTATACTAAGTATTTATTGTTCTGTGTATATAGTCCTCTACATATATTGTTCTGTGTATTTATTGTCCTGCAATCATCTCACACTGTTGTGTATTTGCACTATATGTAGTCGTGTGTACGGTACTACTGTATTATGTGTTGCTCCATGGTACTGGAGAATCTACATTTTATTATTTACTTCAGTATAATTTAAGACTATCTGTTCCTATAATTTTTTGTGGTCTGCCACCAAAGGTGCCATATTCTAAGTTGTTGGGCCTGTTTTGCTGCATACGGGCCTAGATGGCTTGCCATCATTATGGAACAAAGAATTTTCAATTATACCAGGGAATTCAAAAGGAAAATGTCAGGACATCTGTCCTTGAACTGAATCTAAAGAGAATGTGGGTCATGCAGCAAGACAACGACCCTAAGCACACAAGTCCTTCTACCAAAGAATGGTTCAAGAAGAATAAAGTTAAAGTTTTGTAATGGTCAATTCAAAGTCCTGACCTTAACCCAATAGAAATGTTGTGGAAGGACTTGAAGCAAGCAGGAGACCCACAAAAATCTGTTCTATACTGAGGAATGAGCTAAAATTCCTCCAAGCTGATGTGCAATACTAATGAACAGTTAACAGAAATGTTTAGTTGCAGTTATTGCTGCACAAGGGGGTCACACCAGATACTGAAAGCAAAGGTTTACATACTTCTGTCACTCACAGATATGTAATATTGGATCATTTTCCTCAATAAATAAATGACCAAGAATAATAGTTTTGTCTCATTTGTTTAATTGGGTTCTCTTTATCTACTTTTAGAACTTGTGTAAAAAAAAAACTGATGATAAAGACACACACACACACACACACACACACACACACACACACATATATATATATATATATATATATATATATATATATATATATATATATATATATATATACAGTACTGTGGAAAAGTATTTGCCCCATCCTGATTTCTTCTGTTTTTGTTTATATCTAATTTTAGACATTCAAACAAAATACAAAAACAAAGGCAGCCTGTGTAAACACATAATACATTTTTCATTTTTTTTACTGAAGCAAAAAAAGTGATCCAACACCTATCACTCGTGTAAAAACAAACAAATAAAAAAAACCCTAATTGCCCCCTTAATATTAAAATCTGGTTGTGCCACCTTTAGCAGCGGTAACTGGAGATCAGTCTTTCACAGCACTGTGGTAGAATTTTGGCCCACTCTTCTTTGTAGAACCACATTTTATCAAGAAGACTGGAGGGTTTTCCTCCACTGATGGTTTTAAAAGTGCCTGTTAAAAGTTGCCCAGGCCCTGAAGCAGCAAAGCATCAAAGGTAAGATGTTCTTTTTGTGGAATTCTGTGATTGATTTACGCCAGATGTAACGGGACCCCTGCCTTCCAAACAGTTCCACTTTCGATTCATCAATCCATAGAACATTCTCCCAAAAGGTTTGAGGATCATCAAGGTGTGTTTTCACAAAATTCAGATGAACCTTAATGTTCTTCTGGGTTAGCAGTGGTTTTCGCCTAGCCACGCTTCCATTTTCGCCATTTTTGCCCAGTGTCTTTCTGATAGTGGAATCATGAACAGTGACCTTAATTAATGCAAGAGAGGCCTGTACTTCCTTCGATGTTGTCCTTGTCTCTTTTGCTGGATGAGTAGTTGCTGTGCTCTTGGAGGAAGTTTGGAAGCTCGGCTATTTCTGGACAGGTTCACTACTGTGCCAAGTTTTTTCCATTTGGACAGGCTTTCACTGTGGTTCTTTGGAGTCCCAGAGCCTTTGAAATAGCTTTGTGACCCTTCCCAGACTGATGTATTTCAATCACCTTCTTCCTCATCATTTCTAGAATTTCTTTGGCATAGTGTGTTACTAGGTAAGACCGTTTAACCAAATTCATACTGTTAAATATACCTATATTTAACAAAGATTTTTTTTTGGATAAACATGTATTTTGTTTGCAATTGTTTGATATCCATGAGAGCAGAGTTTTTTGTGAATTTTTTTGAACAAAAGTTCAAAAGGTTAAACAGTAAAGACAATTTTTCACAGCCTTCTTTGCTAATATTTACCAAAGGTGCCAATATTAGTAGAGGGCCCTGTATGTATATATACATACAGTATATATGTATATATATATATACATATATATATATATATATATATATATATATATATATATATATATATATATATATATGTGTATGTGTGTGTGTGTGTGTGTATGTGTGTGTGTGTGTGTGTGCTTTCATAAACCACTGTGGATTTTTGGCCAAAGGCCCACCGTGTCCAAGCAGAGAATAGGCACGTTCATACACACACTGTCGGCTCTTCAGTAGGGAAGCGATTAATTTTGTGTGTGCTCGGTAAAAAGTTTACAATATGTTTGTTATAGGTTATCTGTTCCGGTCCCTATTCTCTGTTTCCTTCCTTATCTCCCTCTGCTTGTCAGAGATCCCTCTCCTGGGAGAGGAAATGCAACATCATTCAGGGACAAGGCCTACATGAACTGACACCAACTTACTTTTCCTGCTAGCACCTTGCACTCTCTTTGTTTATCTCTGTGTTTGTGTGTGTGTGTACTTGCATGTTACGATGTGTGAGAGTATGTTTTCTGTCACACATCAATGACTGAGATCATTATTAGCTTATCACTCAGTTAACATAGATGAGATTTCATCAACATCATCCACTACAAACAGGGCTTTTTCTGCCCCCCCTTCACTCTTTCTCTCACTCACTCACTCACTCACTCACACATTCTATCAAAGAGTCCATTCATCTCAAAACCTAGCTTCTAATTTATCAGCGATCACTGAGTAGCTGCAACATAAGCTCCCATATATTCTCCACTGCCAAATCGTTACCATGAACCCTCTGTTCAAATACTGTTATTTGTTTATCCCTCTAATTGACATAGTATTAACAATAGTGTGTCAGGCTGTTGCACTCCATCTTGCTGGCATGTAACATGCACAATTAGACCTCACTGTTAGGCATTCCAGCAGTGCAATGAGCTTAGCCTGGATTTTCTACAATTCTGAATGGGGCAGAAAAGTGAGAAGCAGTGGACCAAGTCCAGGGTTTAAGCTGTGTCAATTCTTATGTTGGAAACCACATTGTAGCCTCCCTTCAGTGCATTCTCAGGTATGGTAATTAGTCTATCACTACTTTTGGGAATTGTTCATTTGCATTAATGTGTTAATGGTATGTTAGTTATCCTAAACGTGTATGAAAGAAGGCAAGCCCGCAAGCATTTTTCCTTAGCCATCTCTTTGCCATGTGGATGTTGGCCAAGGTTTAATTTGTTTTCCACTCTCGCTTCCACAGACTAATGCAGAGAACATGAGATGGTGAGGATAGTGGAAGCAAATATTTTGCTTTATTTGCCAGAATGAAAATTGTCACACTCAGTTAACTCAGCAGAAAAAGGACCAATTTAAGGTATTAGGGCATACAGTAAGTGGGAAGAGCTTGAGTGATTCTTGAACATTGTGGTCTCTGAATTATATACAATAATTGTGAGTGATTTTCTCCTGTTAACTGATGAGTGACTTAACTAGTGCCAATGTTTTACATTTGATCTGTCATTGAAACCGTGACCAGTTTAACATGGCAGACTAGAGATCGATCGACCAATCAATCTCTCTCTCTCTCTCTCTCACTCACTCACACACACACACACACACACACACACACACACACACACACACACACACACACACACACACACACACACACACAGAGACAGACAGAGATTAAAGTAGCTTTATTGGCTAAAAGGCTTTATATTGCCAAAGCAGTGGTAACATTAAATTACAGATATACACATTTAAACAATTAAAAAAAAAAGTTAAAATAATAGTAATTATTATTATTAATAATGATAAAATTATAGCAATAAAAGAATAAAAAATACACAATGATTTGTTACCCAAATGTTACCCAAATTACCCAAATGTTTCTAAGATTTTTATGCATGTTTACAGTGTTGATGTTATTGTGCAGTTGGTGGTCCTGTTCTACTGGTTATGCTGGTTTTGTCATGACAGGACTTCATAAACCTGGCAGCCAGGTTTGAGCTTGCTGAAGTTTCTCCTAGCAGGTGTGGGAGTTTGTTTTTGTTTGGCGTCAGATTGAAGTCATTTTCATGGGTTGTGAAGTGGGGAAAATTTTTTACCTAATTTGTGTATAATTAGGTCATGCTGTTAAAAAGTGCAGGTCTGTTTCACTTCATTTTGTGTGCAGTGGGGGCACAGCCCACAACTCTCTCTCTCTCCACTCAGTGAACAGAGAGTTAGTCTGAGGGAGATGACCATTCTAGATATTGACAGGAAATAATTTCTCTTTCGAGTAGTTAGCTTGGGGTGACCTACCTCAGTTGATGCAATTAGTTGTGCAGAGGTATCACTAGGTTCTTAACTCCTCCAGAGAAACCCACCGAAGAGCAAGGGAAAGTGAGAGATCAGATGAAGGCATTTTTTTAATATATATATTTTTCAACAAGCTTATGTAATGAAGCTTATTCAGAATCTTATTAGAATTTAAATCTTTAAATACTTTTTAGGCATCCTAAGGAATAAACAACTTGACATGTTCTCACTCACATTTTGTGTGTGTGTGTGTGTGTATGTGTGTGTGTGTGTGTGTGTGTGTAAATAATGGAGAAAGAGAAAGTTAATCTATCCATTTTGCAGAGAGCTACACATACATGAGAGGTGTGTGTTTGCAATTATGTGTCAGGTTCCTGCAAGTGGTAATGTGTGGATGATGAGAGGATGTGGCATATTTCACCGGGCAGTCCTTGTCTGTACCTGGGACCTAGAAGAAGATGCTGGAAGTGAGGAGGGGTGGATGATGTGGCTTATGCTTGTTTTTATAATTGAAACACATGCATTTACATGTGTTAATTTTTTTTTTCCAGTTTCATTTTTATTGAACATTTCTGCTGAACATTTCTGCTGAACTTAACATTTCTGCTGAACTAAACATTTCTGCTGAAACGTGTTAATTTTTAACATAAACATTAACATTAAAACCTTTGACAGGTGACGTGAATAACACCGTTTTTCTGGAAAAATGGGAAACCATAAGAATCTAAGTGACTTTGACAAAGGCCAAATTGTGATTGCTAGATGATTCTCAGAGCATTTCCAAAACGGCAGGTCTTGTAGGGTGTTCCCCATATGCAGTGGTTAGTACCTACCAGTATTCAGAGGTGGGTAGAGTAGCCAAAAGTTACTCAAGTACAAGTAAAACTACTTATAAAAACAATTACTCAAGTAACAGTAAAAGTACATTTACATTTACATTTATTCATTTGGCAGACGCTTTTATCGAAAGCGACTTACAAATGAGAAAAATACAAGCAAAGCGATATATAAAGCAGAGAACAATACAAGTAGTGCTACCATACAAGATCCATTAATTGAGTTCCAGAAGAAGCAAAGTGCACAGAGTAGAGGTGTAATTTTTTTTTTTTTTTTTTTTTAATGAGTTGGTTAGGTGTTCACAGAAGAGGTGGGTCTTTAGCTGTTTTTTGAAGATGGTGAGAGATTCTGCAGTCCGGATTGAGGTTGGAAGTTCATTCCACCACTGAGGAACAGTTAGTGTGAAGGTTCTGGAAAGGGACCTTGCACCACGCTGAGTGGGAACTACTAAACGTCGGTCGCTCATCGATTGTGTGAGGGAACGTAACCCTTCAGGGGAGAGTTGAGGTAGGAGGGTGCTGTTCCAGACAAGGTCTTGTAGGTGAGCATCGAGGCCTTGAATTTGATGCGGGCAGCTACAGGAAGCCAGTGGAGGGAAATGAAGAGGGGTGTGACATGGATTCTCTTGGGCTGGTTGAAGACGAGGCGTGCTGCAGCATTCTGAATCATCTGAAGGGGTTTGATGGAGCTGGCCAGGAGGCCCGAGAGTAGTGAGTTGCAGTAGTCCAGTTTTGAGATAACAAGAGCCTGGACTAGTATCTGTGTAGCCTGTTCGGTGAGGTAGGGTCGGATTTTCTTGATGTTGTACAGGATGAACCTACAGGACCGTGCAGTTGTTGAGATGTGATCTGTAAAGGTCAAGCTGTCATCAAGAATCATCCCAAGGTTCCTGGCCGTCCTGGTTGGCTTGAGAGTGGTTGGGTTGAGCTGTACAGTGAGGTTGTGGTTGATTGAGGGACAGGCTGGGATGACGAGAAGCTCAGATTTTTCCAGGTTGAGCTTAAGATGGTGTTCCCTCATCCAGACCGAGATGTCCAACAGGCAAGCAGAGATGCATGCAGAGACGAATGGATCGTCAGGCTGGAAGGACAAATAGAGCTGGGTGTCATCAGCATAGCAATGATATGAGAAGCCATGAGACTCAATCACCTGCCCTAGAGATGTAGTGTAGATAGAAAAGAGGAGTGGACCCAGAACTGACCCCTGTGGAACACCAGTTGTGAGTTGCTGAGTTTCAGAAATACCTCCCCTCCATGATACCTTGAAGGATCTGTCAGAGAGATAGGATTCCACCCAGCGCAGAACCGTTCCAGTGATGCCCAGGCTGGAGAGAGTTGACAGGAGGATCTGATTTTACACAGTGTCGGAAGCAGCAGAGAGGTCGAGTAGGATGAGGACAGATGATCTAGAGGTTGCTCTTGCTAGTCATAAGGCTTCAGTGACGGAAAGCAGAGCAGTCTCCGTGGAGTGATTGCTCTTGAAGCCAGACTGCTTGGTGTCCAGGAGGTTGTTCTGTGTGAGAAAATTGGAGAGTTGATTAAAAACGGCTCTTTCAAGAGTTTTGGAAAGAAAAGGGAGGAGGGAAACAGGTCTGTAGTTGTCAACTACAGCAGGGTAGTTGTAAAAAAAGTAATAATGTTACATCCCAAAACAAACATTTTTCCAACAGTTGACTGTCTTTATTTATACAACATGTTAACAACACAAACTTGTCAGCATCTGCTTATAAACAAGACAACAGAGAACAAAAGAACAGACTATGGAACAGAACACAAGAAAAAGTGTGTGTAGAGAGAGAGTGAGTGAGTGTTTGTGTGTTAGCATGTTTGTGATTGTACATGTGCATGTCCTGCCTCTGTTGACATGCTTGCTTCGTCCACCTCTACAGGAGTGTGCCTGCTAAAAAAGTGAGTGGTTGTTGCGGATGCATTCAGACCACTGCAGCGTATCACGAGATTTGCGACCTCATTATATGTGATATAAACTATTTATTAAAACTATATATTATTAATATCATACTAAATACTATATACTAAATATAAATTCCTACATTCTTTTGAATGTCCATGGAATAAAATAAAATATCAGATGCAACGAGTGTACCTTCTGCCATCATTCACACATTTGAATGACCATGTTATATGAAGCAATGTGATAACATGAAATTAAAAATGACCTAATATGGCCATGGGCATTGTTTTGACTCAGGACAGCTACCATTTGCTGCTATTGTCAAGCAACTGCTTGACACCGTACACAGCAGTACTTCACCTTTGCACTCTCTCTGAGAGTATGCTAATGGTTGAGAGGCAGAATTTGCTCAATAGTTGCTGCAAGCTTTATAATCGACCAATTGGTGTGCGAGAAGGAGAGGGGTTAAATGAACACGCACACACACACACACACAATGCAGTATTAGCCCATAAGCCCTTGGTGGCTCAATGGTTAAGGCTCTGGCCTTTTTAACCAGAAGGTCATGGGTTCAAGCCCCAGCACTGCCAAGCTGCCACTGTTGGGCCCTTGAGCAAGACTTACTGACCCCAACTTCCTAACAAGCTGGGAAGTGAAGAAAAGAGTTTCACTATATATATTCAATGTATATGTGACAAATAAAGCCGAATCCCAGACATTTTCTCAAATTTAGAATTCCCGGCCGGATGCTTTTTTAAGGTCAGAAAAAGAGGACGTATGGTCACCCTAACAAAAGCATTTCAGAGAACAATTTGTGCTAATTTCTACCAAACTAACTTTTTTGCGCAAAATTTATTTGCGCATGCACCCGGAGATTGCTCACGTGAGCTACGACTGGCAAAAGAGAACCAGAACTATAATCAAGCAGCTGTATATATTGTGTTGTGTCAAAAGGTTAATTTCTTTGGTTTTAAATGGAAAAAAAATATTATCCTGATAGTATTCCCATTTTTTACAAAATGTACCTGTAATCTGATTACTTTGTTTTTTGACCTAACTGTAACGGATTACAGTTACTATTTTTAGCATTATCATTACTCCCCAAGCCTGCTATTAAGTGACTGACGTGCTGAGGCCATGGCTTAACCTGTTCTATTTTATCATGTTCTGCATATTTTCCAGGTTATATGCACATGTAAGAAATTTTAAAAATCAACTATTGTACCTTTGAAGGTTAGGGTTTGTTTTAGGTGTAGGATAGTATTAATACGCTGCATTAATAATTAATGTCAATGAAAGGTCCCATGTGAAGTAATACAAGTCTCTGTGTGTGTGTATGTGTGTGTTTGTGCTCATAAGTCAGTGGAGCAGGGTCTCATTGTTTCTTGTAGTCTTGGCTCAACATGCTGACACTACAATGTTCGAATGGCCAAATGGTGTCTCCCACAAATGACCTCATTCATCCATGGCCTCTCACACCATTAAACTACATGGCCTCTAACCTACGACATACACACATTTACTTATCGGTACAACACTGGCTCAATCACTGGCTTATACTGTGAGATTTGCATACATATTGCTTGTGGTTATATAAATTTGATATGCCTAAGGAGAAGGCCTAAGAAGGTGTGTGTGTGTGTGTGTGTGTGTGTGTTTGCACGCATCCCTTGAGGATGTTCTTGTTGCCTCTCATGCAAGTTTTCCTTCTAAGTGAAACTGTGATTGTATATGAGAAGTTTTTATATCCAAGAGACCTACAGCAGCATTAAAGGAGCTAAAGGAATATCTGGCAAGTACTGGTCATTCCCTGCATGTGACAACAATCTCTCATATTCTTCACAAGTCTGGACTTGTTTCTCATAAAAATAAATAAATAAACTTACCTGACCACGTCACCCCAACCCTTGTGGCAAACTGTTTCTAAAGGATATGTCTGGCACAAAACAAGACGGCTTATCACTCAGTGAACACCATACCCATGGTGAAGCATGGAGGTGGCAGAATTATGCTATGGGGCTGCTTCTCTTCAGGTGGAACTGCTCTAGTCAAGATAGAATGAATCATGGATAGCTCCAAATACCAACTATTTTGGCACAAAACATTCCTTTATTAGACAGCTGAAGATGAAGAAAAATTTCACATTCCAGCACAATAATGACCCAAAGCACAATTTCATGTCAACAAAGGAATGGTTTCAGTAGAAGAAGATCAAGGCCCAGATCACGGGCCTGTCAGAGCCAGATCTAAATCTTACTAAAAAAACTGTGGAATAACTTGAAGATGGCTGTGCACAGGGGATCTCTTTGGAATTTGATATATCTGGAGCTCAAGTGAAATAAAATTGCCAAATCAGGATGTGCTAAGAATCTTACACAGAAAGATTGAGTGCTTTACCACAAGCAAAAGATGCTTGAACAAAGTATTATTTGAGTGGTGTGCACACTTGTGCAATCAGATTACACACTCGGATCACACACATTTTTATTATTTTTATTTCCCCCCAAAAATCTTTCTGCTGGTTGGTTGTTGGTTGGTTTTCTTGGTTATCTTGGTTTCTTTCTTTTATTTATCACAAAAATCTGCAATTTTAACTGGGTATAGACATTTTATATCCACTGTAGGTAGTTTCCCCTATTAATTTGCTTCATCTTTTCATCTTAATGGGGAGCTTAATGAACAGATTACAGTTTTGTTGTGAGATTATATATATATATATATATATATATATATATATATATACACACACACACACACACACACACACACACACACACATATATATATATATATATATATTTAAAATCATTTTGCTAAAATAGCAGATACAGTGCTGTGAAAAAGTACCCATGTCTTCTGTCTTTATGTATATCTCATATTAAATTGTTTCAGAAATTAAAACAAAATCTAAGATAAAACAAAAGTGTTAGGATTTCCCCTCGGGCAGAGTGCTAGAGCATGCAGTGTGCTCTGAAGCCCGAAACGTGACGGTGCACTTCCGGGGTTGCATTTGACATTTATTTTGTTTATTTGTTATTTGTTTTGTTTACATGTGTATTTGTTATGGTGTTATGTCCTGTCTCCACCCCTGTGATATAATTGGATGTCTCCCTCATGTGTTATCATTGTCCTCAGCTGTTCTGAGATTTCCCGTTGATTATGTTTGGTATTTAAACCCCTTGTGTGTCTTTGTTCAAACGCGAAGTATTGAGTGTGTTCACTGTACCAAGCCTTGTCCTGTGTTCTCGTTTCCGGTTTTAAAAAAAATCTTGTTTCTCCATTTGTACTTTGCCTTGCCTGCTTTATGACCATTTGCAGATCGCCTGACCTTTGCCTGTCTTTGTTTGTTCTTTGCCTTTCCCTTTGGATTACAGTGCACCAGGAAAGTATTCACTGCGCTTCAGTTCTTCCACATTTTATGTTACAGCCTTATTCCAAAATGGATTAAATTAATTATTTTCCTCAAAATTCTACAAACAATACCCCATCATGACAACGTGAAAGAAGTTTGTTTGAAATCTTTGCAAATTTATTAAAAATAAAAAACAAAAAAAGCACATGTACATAAGTATTCACGGCCTTTGCCATGACACTCAAAATTGAGCTCAGGTGCATCCTGTTTCCACTGATCATCCTTGAGATGTTTCTACAACTTGATTGGAGTCCACCTGTGGTAAATTCAGTTGATTGGACATGATTTGGAAAGGCACACACCTGTCTATATAAGGTCCCACAGTTAACAGTGCATGTCAGAGCACAAACCAAGCCATGAAGTCCATGGAATTGTCTGTAGACCTCCGAGACAGGATTGTATCGAGGCACAGATCTGGGGTAGGGTACAGAAACATTTCTGCAGCATTGAAGGTCCCAATGAGCACTGTGGCCTCCATCAACCATAAATGGAAGAAGTTTGGAACCACCAATGGGCTTCCTAGAGCTGGCCGCCCGGCCAAACTGAGCTATTGGGGGAGAAGGGCCTTAGTCAGGGAGGTGACCAAAAACCCACTGGTCACTCTGACAGAGCTCCAGCGTGTCTCTGTGGAGAGAGGAGAACCTTCCAGAAGAACAACCATCTCTGCAGCACTCCACCAATCAGGTTTGTATGGTAGAGTGGCCAGACGGAAGCCACAGCCCGCCTGGAGTTTGCCAAAAGGCACCTGTAGGACTCTCAGACCATGAGAAACAAAATTCTCTGGTCTGACGAAACATAGATTGAACGCTTTGGCCTGAATGGCAAGCATAATTTCTGGAGGAAACCGGGCACCACTCATCACCTGGCCAATACCATCCTTACAGTGAAGCATGGTGGTGGCAGCCTCATGCTGTGGGGATGTTTTTCAGCGGTAACACACTATGCCAAAATTGAAAGAAATTCCAGAAATCATGAGGAAGAAAGTGACTGAAATATATAAATCTGGGAAGGGATGCAAAGCTATTTCAAAGGCTCTTGGACTCCAAAGGACCACAGTGATAGCCATTATCTCCAAATGGAAAAACTTGCCACAGAAGTGAATCTTCCCAGAAGTGGCCGACCTTCCATAATTCTTCCAAGAGCACAGCAACTATTCATCCAGCAAGTCACAAAAGAACCAAGGACAACATCAAAAGACCTACAGGCCTCTCTGGCATCAATAACGGTCACTGTTTATAACTCCACTATCAGAAATACACTGGGCAAAAATGGCATACATGAAAGAGTGGCAAGGTGAAAACCACTGCTAACCCAGAAGAACATTTAGGGCTCATCTGAATTTTGCTAAAACACAAATTGATGATCCTCAAACCTTTTGGGAGAATGTTCTGTGGATTGATGAGTCAAAAGTGGAACTGCTTTGAAGATGGGTCCTGTTACATCTGGCGTAAAACCAAATACAGAATTCCACAAAAAGAACATCATACCTACACTCAAGCAGGGTGGTGAAAATGTTCTGGTGTCAGGATGCTTTGCTGTTTCAGGGCTTCGGCAACTTGCAATAATTGAGGGAAACATGAATTCTGCTCTCTACCTGAAAATTCTAATGGAGAATGTCTGGTCTTTAGTCCATAAATTGAAACTCAAATGCAGCTGGATTATGCAGCAAGACAATGATCCAAAGCATAGGAGTAAGTCCTAGTCCTACAAATAAGTGAAAGACTTATCTCCAGTTATTGGAAGCATTTGGTTACAGTCATGGCTGCTGAAGTTGGCACAACTAGATTTTAAATTTAAGGGGGCAGTTAGTTTTTCACATTGGTGATAGGTAATGGATCATTTTTTTGCTTCAATAAAATAAATAAATTAATTAAATAAAACTGTATTGTGTGTTTACTCAGGTTGCCTTTGTTTTATATTGTATTTCATTTGAAGATCTAAAACTATTTTGTATGAGATGTACAGAAAAACAGAAGAAATCAGGATGGGGCAAATCCTTTTTTACCACATTGTACAACATTATTAGCATATATATGATTATTTGTTTTATTTGGATTCTTCACCTCTCTTTTGCTGTGAATGTAGGTCATGTAGGGTACTGCTTTACCAAAGTAGGTGTGCATGTCCCATTGTTAGTGAGAACTAATTAGGATCTGCTAAAAGATAGGAACAGGAGTAAAGAAAGGGAGGAGTAAAGGAAGAAGAGTGAGAGAAAGGCGGTGGGCCATGAAAACATATGCATAAGGCATCAGACAGAAACAAAGCAGGATTGTCTCAGCCTCCAGTCTCCTTAGAGTGTTGTCATAATCAAATATATGTTAAAGTCTTGATTAAAATATTTTACAATAGAGAGATTTCTTACCCGTCCCCTGATTCATTATTCTCATGCATGAATTGTGTTCATTACACAGATTTGGAGAAATAATGGGAGTCGGGCACTGATGAGGAAGACTATGATCAATCTTGATGGCTCTTTACTACTTCGAGGCTCATAAAGAATATCAAGCAAACATAATGAGTTATCCTACTCCTTCATATTGATCACAAATTTACATACATATGGAGCAGCCAGCTCTGTGCAGAGAGCAGAGATACATTGTATAATAACACACTTTGTTAACCACAAAACATGACGACACTTGTGCCACACACACACACACACTTTCTGTTTAGCAATGTTCTGGTGAGGGATGTGCCATTTTGCTGTTGAATGTGTGTCAGTTGTGTCGCTGTCATGCTGGATGATGAGTAAACGCATAGTATCAGCTTTGTGGTATGTAAATGGGAAAAGGCAGCCCTGTGAAATAGAGGGAAAACAAATTCATGCCTAGAGGCTCACTCTCTCAGCACTGCAAGCCCCTCTCTGTATTTTCCAACATATTTCTGTGGCTCAGAGATGACTATATTTTTAGTTATATCATCCAGCATTTTTACAGCAGTGTCATCATTCTGAGCCACTGTCATATTACATTCACATGTCATATCACATTTGCTAGTTACAGGGCACTCACTAAAATGTTTAACACACTGCCTCTATTGTAAGAAATGATCAGTCTTATTCAAGCCACCCTTTGCTCTTATTAGAGTATGATAACGGGTCTCAGGCATGCATTTGGGTCTGTGTGTCTACTCATTCTCAAAGGCTTATAAACAGGGTTTTCAATCCAAGGGCTATAAAACTCCTTCACTGCACATTTTTGCATTTTCTCTTTTCTGACTCTACTCAGTTCATGACTGTCTTGTTAGAGCATGATTTACATGAATTGTGTTTTGAAAGCTGAAGTATGCATGGGGTCCCCACATTTGGCAAACACTTCCTTAAAATGGTAAAAGAATTAGATAAATCAGATAAAAGAAAGTTGTATGTTCTAAGTATTATACTTAAAAGGTGCTATAGAAAATATCCCAACCAGGTTGGCTGTAACTCTCTTGATCCATCAGATGCACCAGATGATTCAGTAGGTTGGTTATGTCTCTCCAGGTCTGAGTATTCGAGGGGCACAGGAGGAGGACCCTCCTGATCCTCAGCTCATGCGTCTGGACAATATGCTGCTGGCAGAGGGGGTGGCTGGCCCAGAGAAAGGTGGTGGATCAGCCGCTGTGGCAGCAGCTGCAACGGCATCGGGAAGCCCTACTGACAACTCCATTGAACACTCAGACTACCGGGCCAAACTCTCACAGATCAGACAAATCTACCATACAGAACTGGAGAAATACGAACAGGTCTCAATCCAACAGATCACACACCAGACACAAATAGCTAGAATTTTGTTCTGCATAGTGAAGGTCAAACATAAAGGCAAATAAATCCTGTTTAAATCCTAGGCATCATGAAATTCAGAATTGAATACAAAACAGTCTTAGGATATACAAAACATCTGGGTTACACATGTAACCTTGTTCCCTTAGAAGGGAACGAGACGTTGCGTTTAGCATAACACTATGGGAGCACCTCTAGCGCCCAACTGGCATCTGAAGCTTGTGTAAAATCATGCCTATGTATAGGCCTGCCATGATCAGGTGACATGGCAATTAAGCGCATCGCGTGATATAAATATGGCACCAGTGAACTGCGCCATCAGCCTCTATTATATGAAGCGAAGACGCAATTCACAGGCCTGCCCTGGTATGACAAAGCTATGCAGGGAACAGGGTTACCCAGACGTTCCCTTTCAAAGGGAACTTTGACGTTGCATTTAGCATAACACTATGGGAACGAGAATACCCACTCCGTCATACCGAGGGTACGGCCTGTTCAAAAAGACCCAAACCCGAGTTTTTTATCCAGGCTGTAATAAAGAATGAATGTGTGTGGCTTACACCACCCTGCAGCAGCACAAACATCCTGTAAGGATACCCCTTTGGACAAAGCCTTCGCGGAGGCGACCGCCCTAGTGGAATGAGCCCTTTTGCCCAGAGGCATAGCGAGACCGTGCTCCTCATAAGCAATAGAAATTGCTTCCACTATCCAATTAGAGATGCGCTGCTTTGACACAGCATCATCTTTACTGTCGCTACCAAAGCAGACCAGCAGCTGCTCCCACTTATGCCACTGGCCGGAGCTGTGGACGTAAGTACAGAGAGCCCTTACTGGACACAGCAGGTGCATTCTCTCTTGTTCCAGTGTGGGGAATGGAGGAGGGCAGAAAGCCTGCAACACCACAGGGTGGGCAGCCGATGTAGGCACCTTAGGAATATAATCCGGCATAGGATACAGGAAGGCCTTGGCTAATCCAGGGGCAAAGTCAAGGCAGGAAGGGGCAACAGAGAGAGCTTGTAGATCTCCTATTGCTTGAGAGATGTCAGGGCCAGCAGAAGAGCTACCTTTAGAGTCAGAAGCTTCTCAGAGGCTGACTCTAAGGGCTCAAATGGGGCCCCTGACAGACCTTCCAGGACCACAGAAAGGTACCAGGAAGGTATGCGCAGCCTGCAGGTGGGCCTCAGCCGCCTGACACCACACATGAACCTCAAAGTTAGAGGATTTTGCCCCACAGAGGCTCCACCAACAGGGGCGTGGCTGGCCGAAATGCCGGCCACGTAAACCCTGATTGTAGAAGGAGCCCACCCCGCTGAGAAACATTCTTGTAAGAACTCCAGCACTGTAGCTATTGCGCAGTTCACTGGGTCTAGCTGACGTTCCTCACACCACAAGACAAAAATCCACCACTTGAGTGTATACAATTTCCTTGTGGATGGTGCTCTAGCGTTTAACATGGTTTCTACAACCTCAGTTGTGAGACCAGAATCTATGAGCTGGTGCCCCTCAGGGGCCAGACCCACAGTTTCCATAGTTCTGGCCGAGGGTGATAAATCAGCCCTCTGGCTTGAGACAGTAGATCCATTCTAAGGGCTCAAATGGGGCACCTGACAAACCTTCCAGGACCACAGAAAGGTCCCAGGAAGGTATATGCACAGCCTGCAGATGGGCCTCATCCGCCTGATACCACGCATAAACCTCGAAGTTAGAGGATGTTTCCCCACAGAGGCTCCATCAACAGGGGCGTGGCTGGCCGAAATGGCCACCACATAAACCCTGAATGTGGAAGGAGGCCATCCCGCTGACAAACATCCTTGTAAGAACTCCAGGACTGTAGCTATTATGCAGTTCACTGGGTCTGGTTCAATAAGTCAATTCCTCTAATTATTATTTATTGACCCCCAGGGCCATATACTGAATTCCTTAGTGAATTTGCAGACTTTATCTCAAACCTGGTTGTTTCTGTAGATAAAGCATTAATCGTTGGTGATTTTAATATTCATTTTGATAACCCGGAAGACCCACTGAGAACAGCGGTTGTGTCCATCTGGTCACACTCTTGACCTCATACTAACATTCAGATTAAATATAGAAAATAAGAACTCCAGGAAGAACTCCAGGACTGTAGCTATTGCACAGTTCACTGGGTCTACAGTGGATCCCTGTGGATGGGAATCTCCCAAGGAGTGCCATCTGGCAGGGATATTGTCTCTGAGAACCATATTAAAGCTGGCCAATAAGGTGTTACTGGCAGCAGACATAGACTGTCTTGGCTAACTCTCGCTAGAACTTGTGGGAGCAGAGCAATCGGGGGAAAAGCGTACAAATGTGACCTCGGGCCACATGTGCACCATGGCGTCCAGCCCTCATTGTGTGGGAGGAGTGAGGGCGAACCACAGTGGGCCGTGTTTTGTCTCCTCGGAGGCGAACACATGCAGTCCCACTTGGCCAAACCTCGTCATATGGACTCCACCATTAGTGGATGAAGCCAATTCCTGGGCCTCAGCCCCTGCCTCAACAGGATGTCTGCCCCCATATTCCCAGAATGTACATTGCACTTACTGACAAACTTTCCTTCTGCCCAGAGAAGAATTAGTTGCGCCTGCCTGAACAGGGGGCGCAGACATAATCCTCCCTGGTGTTCAATATATGAGACCACCACTGTGTTGTCTGTAAACACATGGTGACCTCTCAATTGAGGAAGAAGGAATTTCAGTGCTAGAAATATGGCCTACATTTCTAGGTAATTTATATGCCACTCCAGATGAGGGCCGCTCCAGAGACTGTGAGCTGGACAGCTGTCTAAGACCGTGCTCCAGCCCATGAGGGAAGTGTCTGTCATTACTGTCTTGCACTAAGGAGACACATCTAGAGTGTGACCCAAGGCTAGAAACCGGGGACACTCAAATTCTCAGAGCACGTAGGCATCGCCGCGTGACACTGATTCGTCCTTGGATGAAACCCCCAACTTCTAAGCCACCACTGAACAGTCTCCTGTGCAATAGGCCCATAAGCTTCAATAGTCTCCCAAGATCCAGCTTTATCTTGCTCATGTTGATAGGATTGACCCTACGCATGTTGGGGATAGAAACACCCTCGTTGTAGAAAAGTTGTCCACTGCACTGGGGAAAGCATACTTTTCTGAGGTTCAACCTGGGCCCCAAGCTCTTCATGTGGGCGAGAACAACATGTCGATGTTGAACCGCCAGTTCCCTGGATCGTGCTAGAATTAACCAGTCATCCAGTAGTTTAGTGCACGGATGCCCTGGAGTCACAGTGGAGCCAGAGTGACATCCATGCACTTTGTGAAGGTGTGAGGGGATAAAGCTAGCGATATTTCTATGTGGAAATATGCACCTTTTAGATCTATCGTCACAAACCAGTCCTCAAACTTAATCTGTGGAATGATAAGTTTGGGCGTCAGCATCTTGAACCTGTATGTCCAAAGAGTATAGTTCAGATGACGCAGATCTAAAATTGGCCGCATACTCCTCTATTTTTTGCAGACCAGGAAATAATGGCTGTAAAAACCTCCCTCCCTCAGGGAACGGGGTACATGTTCTATGGCCCCTTTGTCCAAGAGGGATCTTACTTCTTGCCCTAACGTCGGGCTCTGGTCTGTGCTGACTACTGTGGTGAGCACACCTCTGAACCGGGGGGTCGAGCTCTAAACTGGACCCAGTAACCCTTTTCTACGGTAGACAGAACCCATGGAGACACATTTGGCAGTAGTTTCCATGCTGCCAGACGGTCTTTTAACTATTCCACATTCTAGAGGAGGGAAAGCATCAGATTTTCATTGCCCTGTGACAGCTTGCTGACCAGAGAACACTGAAAACTTGAGACAGCCTTGGCTAGGGGAGGCCCTACAGTAGCACTGGGGGCTAACTGCCCTAACAACCTCCTGTCCACTGATACGTCCCTCCACGGCCCCTTAGGACCGCTCTTCTTTGCCTGCTTGGCCTTTATGACCATTCTCAGATCTGGCCTAGTAGCAGGCCGTGACTGTGGCCGCCCAGTTCCCCTGGCTGTCTGCAGGGGTTGGTGGGCTGCCATAATCACCTTCTGTGTCTCCCTCGCACTAGTGCTGGCCCAACACGGTGAACTCGACACAACAGGGAAGGAACTGGCTGAATGCCACCATATGTCGAGCTCACTCAGCAGGTTTGCTTGGTAGGCCTGCAACAATATCATTGTCTGCAGTGACCCACAAGCAAGACTACTACTGCATAGGTCTTGCCCACCAATGCCACGGTGGCCTTACACGGTGGCTTGCATGGCCAAGGAGGCCCCCCTAATTACCTGCTGTCGATGGAGAGAGGTAGCTCGCAAGCGCCTCCTCTGCCTGCAACATAGCTAAATAGCCATGATGTTCATTCCCCACGATGGCCAAATAATCCAACATCATGGGGTTATAAATACAGCTTATGCATGGTTTTCCCCCAGAAGCCTAATATTTTGTCATGCACTTCTGGAAGAAAGAGGAGTTTTCTGCAGTGTGAGGGATTTACTTTCACTGGGGAGAAAAAAAGCTCATCCAGCCTTAGGAATCACTTCAAGCAGCTCTTTATATGCTGCTCTCAGTTTTTAGCACATCCTTCTAGCTCCTCGGTGTCAGAGAGGAATTATTACTATTATTTTTGTGTGTGTGTGTGTGTGTGTGTGTGTGTGTGTGTGTGTTTTTCTCTTTTTTGCCTTTTGGCTTTCCATAGCGGAAGGAGTCGCCGTGATGCGAGCTCCAAAATCCAGCGGAGAGCTGGACCCAGAAGACAGAGCAAGAAATAGAGCAGTGCTCGTGTCCGGCTCTTCTTCCGGATCCATAAGAGATCCCCCGGACCTGAGGCAGCTAGCTGCCTCGGCAGCATTTTACACAAGCTTCAGATGCCGGTCGCACGAGAGGCACTCCCATAGTGTTATGCTAAACGCAACGTCGAAGTTCCCTTTGAAAGGGAACATACACTGTGCAACTCAAAGAATAGTAGTTGGATAATGAATTTCCTCTGTGTTTGTGCTATTGCCTAATACCTACTGACTGTAGTTGACTGTATGAATGAACATACATAAAAAGGAGACCATCTATATCGCTTTTAACATGTACAGACCCCTCCAAAAATATTGGATTGGCAATGCCAATTATTTTGTTTTTGCTATATACTGAAGACATTTTGGTTTGAGATTGAATACTTTCAGTGGGAACTGTATATGATCACAGGCATGGTACAATGCATGGATGTCATAAACACAACTTTCATACCATAGGCCCATGGTATTTGACAAATATGAGCAGATAACCAGGATGCCCTCTGTTACTGCTTAGTTTAGCAGGTGTCAAAGAGCAAAATCTGATTCAGCATCTCCTGATTTATGGTGACATTTATCACAGTCTGGTCTCATAGATTGTAAGCAGCTGAGATTTGTAATTAATAATAATAATAATAATAATAAGCTGTGCATACTGCCTCACAGAAGCTGTCTAGACATTCCCTCATTAATATTGAGAGACTGTTTAACTTACAGTATTCAGAGGCTGTGAGAAAGTTGATATAGAGGACTGCCTACTCTACTGGAGCCTTGTACAGTATTTTTCAAAAAACAGAGTATGTTCAGATTTCAAAGTGATGTTTTGGTATTTTCAATGTAGAAAGATTGAGAGCCAGAATTAATTTATCCAGTTTATTTCCAACAAAAGTATGAAAAAGGAAAAAAGGAGTATAAAATGAACAAAACCTTTCTATCCAGTGTGACTATATCTTTCTTAAGGCTAATTTTTTGAGTGATTACCTCCATGTATTGGCATTGGAAAACTACCAATTGATTTTATTATTATTTTACTTGGTTTAACTATGATGACCATCTTTTTGTCATGGCACACAGCAAATTTCAGTTATACAACTGTTCACAGAAACCTCAATCTCTCAGCTCAGAATAGTCCTAACTAATTAGAACAAAAACTCTCTAGAGCACATTACAAGGCACATGTGTGTGTGTGTGTGTGTGTGTATAATATATTATATATATATATATATATATATATATATATATATATATATATATATATATATATATATACATATACATATATACATATATATATATATATATATATATATATATATATATATATATATATATATATACACACACACACACACACATTTTGCACATTAAGTCTCAGTCTCAGTCTTAACCTTGCTTTAGGGGGTACCTAGGTAAGTATATTGTGCATGTAGAACATTTCAGGTTTGATATTTCTGTAATTGTAATTTTCTGTAATTGAAATTTTCTAGTAATCCTGAAGCCCTTGGTTAGCTTGTTCAGGTGTGTTTAATTAGGGTTGGAATTAAACTTTGCAGGATCTTGAGGGCCAGATTTGACGAAACCTGATCTATCATGTTGGTACAGTTGTACAGCTGGTGTGCGTGAATAGATTCTCTCCAAATATGAAATTACAGTGTTCAGTTTGGTGTTTTACAAATGTCCTAAAAAGAGTTGTGGTATTGTTTCTCCTGTGATAAAAGCAGTAAGTGATTCCTGAGCTGTAGTTAAGTTAATTTAGCTCAGACTAATGTGAAATGTTCACTACTTACAGAATTTAAACTACATGCCCAAAAGCTTGTGGACACCTGACCATCACACCCATATGTGGGCCTTCACCAAATGGTTGTCACAAACCTAGAAGCACACAATTGAATAGGATTCCTTTGTATCTGTAGCATTACAATTTCCCTTTACTGGACCAAAGGGGCCTAGCCCAAACATTTTCCAGCATGACAATGTCTCTGTACATATATTGAGGTCCATGAAGACATGGTTTGCCACTGAGTGAACAAACTAGAGTTACATGCACAAAACCTTGACCTCAAACCCAATGAACACGTTTGGGATGACCTGGAATGCTTACTGCATACCAAGCCTCCTTACTCAACATTAGCGCCTGACATCACTAATGCAAATCCCCAGAGGCAAATTCCATATTCCAAAATCTAATGGAAAGCCTTCCCAGAAGAGTGGAAGGTTTTATAACAGTAAAGGGGGCATTACTTATGGAATTGGATTTTCAAAAAGCACATATGGGTGTGATGGTCAGGTGTCCAAAAACTTTTGTCTATATAGTGTATACTAAGTGATGTGAACTACTGTTTTAACCAAAAGCCGTTTTGATTCTGTGGAACAGTAGCCATGAAGGTAAATGCTACTGATTCCATTTTTTTTTTTATCAGCCCACAAGTTGCATTGTCCCTGGCTCCTTTTTAATTGTCTCTGGAATGCAATTAAATTAGAGACCTGCTGGGCAAGTGCTAAATGGCAATTCAGCACTTTCATTTATAGATTACTTAATTTACTAGTCAGCTCAATTACTTAACTCTGCCACAAACAGCACAAACTGTTTATCTCATTTTCAAGAGTTGATGCTTTAAACTTAGTTTAGCTGAATGCAGTCAAGATGATAGAGTTTCAGCCACATAACTCTGTGAATAATTATTATTGCATGTGTATTGACAGAGCTTAAACCATTCATCAAAGGCATAATAATCTATAGCATAATCTATATTTATTTTTTATTTTACTACCTGAATGATGTCAAACCCAAAGCTAGACAATCAAATACACTATAGTATATGGACCAAAGAATGTAGACACCTGACCATAACACCCATATGAGGGGTATTCCGAAACTGTTGCCAAAAGGTTGGGAGAACAGAATTGTTTAGAATGTTTCAGTATGCTCTAGGATTAAAATTTCCTTTCCCCGGCATGAAGGGGCCTAGCCCAAATGTTTTTCAGCATGACAATGCTCCTGAGCACAAAGTGAGGTCCACTGCCAAATTTCTTCTTCTGGGCACAAATCCTCACAGCCATGTTCGAATGGAAAGCAGTTATAGCAGCTAAGGGGGAACAACTCAATGCCCATGATTTCATAATGAGATGTTCAGTACTCAGGTGTCCACATACTTTTGGTTATATAGTGTATTACCAAATCACTGTGGTTGAAACAAAGTGAAAAGAAGGTCCATTAGCTCATTTCCAAACCTAAAGAACTAGCTATCGACAATTCATAAATAAGTCATAAAAATTGCAATCAAGATTCTCTGACCTCTACCACAGGCATGTAACGAATTCACAACCCATGTGATGAACCTGTTACGGGAGCAGTCACGTACACGGCCCATCTCACCGAAAGAGATTGAGCGTATGGTCAGCATCATCCATCGCAAGTTCAGTTCCATCCAGATGCAGCTCAAACAAAGCACCTGTGAAGCTGTCATGATCCTGAGGTCTCGCTTCCTTGATGCCAGGTCTGTTTTTGAATGAAACATTTTAAGTTTGATCTGCAGAGTGAATCTGACCCAGCACCCACCACTCCCCCAAATACACATCTATTTGTTATTGAAATTATATACAATAAATGACAGACAGACGTAATAGTGGTCGACAGATGGCCTGAGCACTGCCAGGCTGTGCACTTCAAAAGCACTTTAGATTAGACTTAATTTTAGATGAAGTCATTTGTGTTTGCTGGATAGGAGGCCATCAGCAGGCACTCTAGATTACAGCAGTAGAGCAGTACTCAGTTGTCTGTGATGGTAGTTTTTTTTTTCTATTATTATGAGATATACACAAATGAATTTTAATCCCTCCATCAAAGAAAGAGAAAGAACAGGTAGAGAGAGAAAGAGTGAGAGAACCTGTCTCCATGAAACATTGCACATTATAAGCTTGTCCAGTAAATTGTGTGTGTGTGTGTGTGTGAGTGTGTGTGTGTGTATGTGTCTTCCAAGTTCAAATGCGGAGTGTTTTTTCTCATGTCCCCTCATGTCTCTTGTCCCCTCATTTTCCTTCAGCTCTTTGAGTCAGACCCTGTGCAGTTATCTCAGCTCAAACTGACACATTTATGTTATTCTTAATATTTACTTTCCTCTTCTCTTCTTCCCTCACTCCATCTCAGACGAAAAAGACGTAATTTCAGCAAGCAGGCAACAGAGATCTTGAATGAGTACTTCTACTCCCACCTCAGCAACCCCTACCCCAGTGAAGAAGCCAAAGAAGAACTGGCTAAAAAGTGCAGCATTACAGTATCCCAGGTGAGAACTACCATTCCATTAGTTCCCTAATGGCCTAAACTTACAGACAACAAAGATGTACCAAGGTTCAGAGACGGAATGACTAAGTGAAGCCTCAAAAGCCAAAGCAGTGTGTTCCTAATAAGTAAATATATGCAAACAATACTGCTATCAATTAGTAACTAATTTTGATAACAGAAAAATATTATCTATGTAGTAGCCTAAATAAGAATGGAGATCATTTGAAGGTTGGGGTGGTTGAGAGTGTGAGTTTAATACTGGACCCCAAAACTTCCGTTTCTTTGTTCTCATCATTGAGTTTCACTGAGTTTTGAGGAAAGACCAGCCTGTAGCCATAGCATCACATGCACCACTGTTCGTAAAATCCCTTGTTAGCTGCTATGCCTTTCAGTAACCATGTGAGTGCCTTCCTGCATGTGTGTGGCTGTTTGTAAGAGTGACGAAGCAACAGAGATGGCTGGATGAAATGTCACAACCAAAGTGATTGTCCCACTCCAAAAACACTAAGTTAACATATACCTGAAGGCAGTTGTGCCCCCCTCATCCATTTCCCCACAGACAAAAATTGTTTTAGCACATGAAGCCACATTGGTGGTCTTTTACAATGTCTAATGTTAACCTGCAGGTCCCAGCATGTTCTACAGAAATTGTTTGTCATGTGTAAATGTTTATTTTTTCTGTGGGGAGGGGGTTGTGGAGGGCCACTGAGGAGTCAGATACTGTAAAAGCCATTTTTTTTTGCCTTCAGGGGGTGGGAAGCACCATCACAGTGGCACAGGTATGTCAGACTTCTCCTGTTCCACTCTTGTTCTGTTTATATATATATATATATATATATATATATATATATATATATATATATATATATATATATATATATATATAATACCCATTTTGTGCATTAATCAAAACTCAGAATACAAACAGATGTAATCACCACCCCCAGCAATGTACCTGAACTGACACTTTTTTGATTTTACTAAATGTCTTTTAGTGCAGCATTAAATATTGCATATATACAGGACCCATTAGCACAAAACACTGACCTGTGATAGACCACTTACTGATCTTTTAATCAAATCAGGTTAAATTAGCTACAAAATTCCACCTTGATTACATGTCCCAGTTTATGTTCCATGTTTGCTACACAGTGATAATGAGAGGTACCTGTGTTTAATTCTATTAGAAAATATCTCATGTATTTGAGTGCTATGATCAATAGTCAGTTATTCTGCGTTGCACAAATATGCTGCCTTTAGAATGTTGGTGCCTGGGAACTATTGCATTGTGGTTTGTGTTTTAATGGCTGTTGTTAATGTTTTTTGGGTTTTTCTTGTACTGGAGAACTCTTTCCCTTTATACACCACCATTAAATGGGGTACCATAGAAACAAGTCAGCCAATCAAGCACATTAGGATTTAAGGTGGCTCTAACAAAATTCACATGAACTTAGTTGAAGAGCCCCCAGGAGGATCCAGTGAACGCATTCTAAAAGCATTT
Source organism: Ictalurus furcatus (assembly GCF_023375685.1). Taxonomy (NCBI): domain Eukaryota; kingdom Metazoa; phylum Chordata; class Actinopteri; order Siluriformes; family Ictaluridae; genus Ictalurus; species Ictalurus furcatus. Next base: position 13,139,740 of record NC_071259.1, on the reverse strand, counting down.
AGTAGATTTGAAGGGCACACTATTTTGAGGATCTCTAATTCAGAAAAGCAATGGCCAAGTACTCTCATATCAAAACTTACAAAATCTCCTCTGTGTTTTTTTATTTTTTATTTTATGTAGTGTGTCCACACTGTTGACTGGCAGCAAGTATGAAGAGCAAAAGTATGTTTTTTTCTATGTACATTATTTACTTGAATAACAAACAAATGTACATATAAAAACACATTTATTCATTTACTAGCTAATTTTATTTAAAAGCCACTTAAGTAAATGTAAAGTAACCGTGAGTTCAATAAGTTTTACACAAAATCTGAGATTGTGATGGTCGCCTTGTTTAAAAGCTGAAGCACTGCAAAACTCTGCTTTTCTGTACACTGCACAAAATTATAACTTAAGTGAAAATATCTTGAATATGGAAATGAGATTATTATGAGATTATTATAAATCAAAAGTTAAATAACTATTATAGATGGTTTTACAAATTTCAAACTTTAAATTTTCATATTCTATTGGCAGAATTTTTTTTTTAAATATTATTAATTTCTGGAAATAAATGCTTAAAATTACACAAATCTGCCAATATAACAAGACTAATTTAAGCTTCAGATTACATTTACAGCATTTGGCAGATGCCCTTATCCAGAGCAATTTATATTTATCTCATTGATACAGTACAACTGAAGGTTAATGGCCTTGCTCAAGGGCCCAGCAGTGGAAGCTTGGCAGTAGTGGTATTTGAACTTATGACCTTGTGATCAGTTGGCCAATATCTTAGCCACTGAGCTACCACAGCCTACAAATTAGTAATATTATCTAGAAATATGTTTAATGATCATATATTTGGTTTCTTGCGACCTTATAATAGGAGATACTAATTCAGTTTGACTATATTCAACATATTTTTTGCAGTGTAGCAATTCATCCTCGCATACAATTTATTATTATTTATTTTTCTTTTTTATTATTATTGTTTTGCTGTTTATTGTACTTGGCAAGTAGCCATTATTTTATCACTTTAATAGCTAGCTATAGTGTTTGGCACTAAAGCCATACAATTTGAATGTTACTATTACAGTGGGGGAAATAATATTGAACGTCTCAACATTTTTTTTTTCAGTAAATATATTACCAATGAGGCAATTCACATGAAATTTTCACCAGACTTTGGTATTAACTGAAGAATCCACACATATTAAGAAATCCAAACATTAAAGTGCATAAATGAAGTTATGTGTATTAAAGCGGAATGACAGGAAAAAAGTATTGAACACGCTAAATGAAATTTATTTCATACTTAGTGGATACCTCTGTTTGTAATGATAGCTTCAAGACAATTTCTGTATGAAGAAATTAATTTGCCACAGCATTCAGGTGTGATTTTGGCCCATTCTTCTAAACATATTGTCTTTAAATCTTGTTCAATTGGATCAAGTCAGGTGATTGACTGGGCTATTCTAACACCTTCGTCATCCTGCTGGATGGGACCAGATTCTTCTCACAAATCTCCCAGTAAAGGGCTCCATTCATCATTCCTTCAATTATATGAAGTCTGCCAGTACCATGCGATGAAAAAAAGCCCCACACCATGATGCTTCCACCTCCAAACTTCACTATTGGTATAGTGTTTTTAGGATTATGTGCAGTGTCATTTCTTTTCCAAACATGGTGTGTAGTATGACAGCCAAAAAGTAAAATTTTGCTTTCGTCTGACCAGACTACACTCTCCCAGTGTTTCATAGGCTTGTCCAAATGAGTTGTAGCAAACATTAAACCAGCTTTGACATGCCTTTTCTTTAGTAATGGAGTCTTGCGTGGTGAGCATGAGCAGTGGAATGCATTGCCTATTGTTTTCTCTGTGATGATGGCACCTGCTGCCTCCAAGTGTCTCTGGAGCTCTTTCCAAGTGGTCCTTGGCTCTTAGGCTACTCTTCTGACTATTCTTCTGACTCCCTAGTCATAAACCCTGCGAGGTGCAGGATTTATGACTGCAGGTGCATGTGCAGAGTGATGTTGCTTCCACTTGCGGATAATGGCCCCAATGGTACTTACGGGAGGATTCAGAAGTTTTGAAATACGTCTGTATCCAATTCCATCAATATGTTTCGCAACAGTAAGGTTCGGAAGGTCTTAGGAGAGCTCTTTGCTTTTACCCATCATGAGATGTTTATTGGTTGACACCTTGGTAATGAAAAGCCTTTTTATAGACCATCAATTTACTAGCCCAGCTGATATTAATTTGCACAGATAGGGCTATAATTACTTACGGATTTCAGCTGGTTCCTTACCTTACCTTGCCTTTGAGAACTGCTTTTTCTTATCGTGTTCAATACTTTTTTCCTGTGTCATTCCACTTTATTACACATAACTTTATTTATGGACTTTAATGTTGTGAATTCTTTATATTTCTGGATTTCTTGAGTTAATACTTCATGTGAATAGCCTCATTGTAAATGTATTTACTGGAAAAAAAAATGTTGAAACCTTCAATACTTATTTCCCCCATTGTATTTCTTAGCTTTGGACAATTCTGGGATAGACTCTGGAGCCACTACAACCTTGACCAGGATAAAGCGGTTATTGAAGATGAATGTATGAATGAGTGATTTACATTTCTAAATTTCAAGTCATTTCTTGTTCTTAAATTGAACCAACAAAGAGTTTGGGATGCTAGATTCCATTTGTTACTGATATTCGTGAATGTAATGATGATTATGAAATTTAAACATTTGTACATGTAAGTGCATAAATCTGCTCAGAATTAAAATTTAAATATTTGTTCATACACAACCATATAGAAGGGCCTTTTTAGATGATCATTAATGTCTTTTGCAGACTGGGTGAGCATGAGTAGAAGTGAAAATGTTTGTCAATAGCCAGTTAGGTTGACTTATTCTACTATGATACTCCTGGGGTTAAAACAAGTGATGCTTATCAATATGTCAGCTTATAAATGTAGCTGAGTTGTGAGGTAATGTGTTAGCAAAGTAATGCAGTAATATTTATTATTCATTATTTAACATTTGTTATTGAATATTCAACAGCTACTGTATCCACTTTTGGCAGTTTTATTTTCCTCATATGTGGGTCATGTTGTATGAGTTCCTTAAGAAAAGCTGCATACATCCAATGGTATATAAACCTATCCTATTCCCTTGCATTAACTTTAGCAGTGTATGGAGCCAAGCATGAGGGTGGCGAGCTGAATTATTTACTAGAAGCCCACTGGCTTCCCTCTCCAATGGGAAACCAAACCCGAGTTTGAGTTGCAGAAATACAGAAATAAAACATTACTTGAACACAGCAGAGGTCATTCAGCCTAGTGGTCAGTGTTGCATGCTGTAGTGATCAGTTGATTGAAAGTCTGAAATTGTATCTCTCTCGCTCTCTCTCTCTCTCTCTCACACACACACACACACACACACACACACGTTTTTTGGATGAAGCCCTTTGCCATTTTATGCAGTGAATATAGTGTAATGTGGTGTTTATCAATTCGAGGATGGCTGAACTCCATTTGCTATTTTGGCATAAATTTCCATTTAACCCTCCTATTATAATGGGGGAAAAAGTTACATCTATTATATTATGGGCCAAAATGACTTCCACAGTAAAACAGTAAAGAACAACTTAAAACAGTAAACCTTTATTATGGCTTGTCCATAAGAATAAATATTTGCATACAAGTTCATGACCCTAAATGAGGAAAGTAAAAAGTAAAAAAAAAAAGTCAAAGAAAAAGAGAGATTAACCAGTATTTCAAACATCTCAAATGTGGAAATGGGTCAAATTGACCCATAACATAATAGGAGGGTTAAATAATTTCACTTAGATGGTACAAACATTTTTAAGAGTGTGTATTCACTTGGTGATTACTACATGTGAATCTTTTTGTTGCCATTTCATTCTTCTCTCTTGCACAATTTCTTAAGACACAGATACTTTTCCATATAGATAATTCATATTGATTTGTCAGTGAATGATTTCCACTCAGTCTGGAACATAATTTCGTATGTGTGATTCTTTTCTCTTCAGCATACCATGTTAATATATTGGATGTATACAGGACCGTAACACTGATTTGGCCTTTTTTCACTCTACAGGTTCAGTGGACTGAGTCCTGGCAGACACGTGAATGCCTTTAAAATAATCATGTACAAAAAAACACAACCTGATTGACCAAGAACGAACACCAAATGTGTAGGATTTTATGTCTTGTTATGTAATCCTTTACATGGGTTAGACAATTTAACTCTTCTTTATAAAATATGTTTCTTTTTTATCTTTAGATATTTTTTCATTAAGTTACTTTTCTTTTCTTTTTTCTTTGTAAGTTCAAATTCCAGACATATGTCCCAGGCACAATATAAGTGATATTGCTCCATTTGGCTGAATAATTAGAGAAGCCTAACAGTTTACAGCTTAAATGTGAATTTTACCCTGACCCTAACTCTAAGCAGATTAGCCAAGAAGGATGATGGCTATTGCATTCATTATATCTGATTAAACCTTGCTTGTTAGTTTAACCTCTATGTAAACCCATCAAACAATTAATATCAAAGCAAATTCCTGCCAACTGTGGGGGTTTTGGCTGAGCAGTCATTAATTTTAATTGCCTAGATATTAAAGTTTTAGAAATGGTGGAGTAGCACTGATCAGATGCCATGTAAATTTACTAGCTTTGGCATAGCATGGCTGCAGCTCTTCAAGATATTAAAGAGGAAATGCAGTGAAAATTAAATAAAGCTTCATTACAGTGGTTTGGGCTTTCTGCCTGGCCCAGTCAGTGCAGAAATATGACAGAAGAAATAGCCATAGTGACAGGCCTCTGTAATGTATAGGGTTATTAAGAAACAACCCATAATCTCTTTATCATTCCACAGTTATTGCAGTGCAAGCATTGACACTTCTGGTGCCCATGTGACCTAGATCTTATTGTTTTCAGTGGTCTCAGTTTTTATACTATTGTTATAAATGTATGAGGTAAATGTTGTAGGAGGACGCTAAGGTTTTCTATATGAAATAGTTTATTGTGAAACTTTATTTACTGTAATATGTGTACTATAAATCTAAGAGGTCTAAGGAAAATTGCATGATTAAAATTAATAAAATGTAATTTAAATTGCTTAATAATACTACTAGATTTAATTTCAGGCATAAACATAACAATTTTAGGAAGGGAAATTAATACTTTACCAAAAACCTATATAATGGAAAATTTTGTCCCATTGCAAACCAAGGATTCTTTCCATCTTTGAAAAAACTTTGCCATCTTCAGTTGCAGCTTTGGTGGCAGAGCAGCACTGAACTCACTGTCACAAGACAAGCACTCTCTGGTGTGTTGGTTTTGTCTAGAGACAAACAGAGAGCATGTCATGCTCTCATGCATAATAGTGCACAAGCTCTGTCTGATAATCGCTTAATTAGTCTGTGAGCCAAACGGAAATTACTGCACGAGGCTGGGGACCATCAACTTGATGGACCTGAACGAAACAGCTTGAAGTGATCACACTGTGTGGTGCACAGTGCCTTGTCCACCTTGACATCTGACACCCTTCCCTCTCCTCTCCCAACCCCCTTTTTTTACTTTTTCTCCCCCAGGTATCTAACTGGTTTGGCAACAAGAGGATACGTTACAAGAAGAACATCGGCAAGTTCCAAGAGGAGGCCAATCTGTATGCTGCCAAAACTGCTGTGAACGCAGCACATGCTGTGGCTGCTGCCGTGCAGAACAGTCAGACCAACTCCCCCACTACACCCAATTCTGGTAAGCATTACTGAACCTGGACCATCACCACCCTATTTCTCCTTTTCACTTTATTTGTATAGCGCTTTTTACAATAGACATTGTCTCAAAGCAGTTTCCATTTCCTTTCCTGATTCCTTGCACAAGTTTGTCTTGATGATATGATAGCAAGTTCTCTTAGACTAGAGAATTACACTTCACTATAGTGCCTTCCACAACATACAATATCTCACAAAAGTGAGTACACCCCTCACATTTTTGTAAATATTTGATTATATCTTTTCATGTGACAACACTGAAGAAATGACACTTTGCTACAATGTAAAGTAGTGACTGTACAACTTGTGTAACAGTGTAAATTTGCTGTCCCCTCAAAATAACTCAACACACAGCCATTAATGTCTAAACCACTGGCAACAAAAGTGAGTACACCCCTAAGTGAAAATGTCCAAATTGGGTCCAATTAGCCATTTTCCCTCCCCAGTGTCATGTGACTTGTTAGTGTTACAAGGTCTCAGGTGTGAATGGGGATATGGTGTGTTAAATTTGGTGTCATCACTCACACACTCCCTCATACTGGTCACTGGAAGTTGAACATGGCACCTCATGGCAAAGAACTCTCTGAGGATCTGAAAAAAAGAATTGTTGCTATACATAAAGATGGCCTAGGCTATAAGAAGATTGCCAAGACCCTGACACTGAGCTGCAGCACGGTGGCCAAGACCATACAGCGGTTAAACAGGACAGGTTCCACTCAGAACAGGCCTCGCCATGGTCAACCAAAGAAGCTGAGTGAACGTGCTCAGCGTCATATCCAGAGGTTGTGTTTGGGAAATAGACGTATGAGTGCTGCCAGCATTGCTGCAGAGGTTGAGGGGTCGGGGGTCAGCATGTCAGTGCTCAGACCATACGCCGCATACTGTATCAAATTGGTCTGCATGGCTGTCGTTCCAGAAAGAAGCCTCTTCTAAAGATGATGCACAAGAAAGCCTGCAGATAGTTTGCTGAAGACAAGCAGACTAAAGACATGGATTACTGGAACCATGTCCTGTGGTCTAATGAGACCAAGATAAACTTATTTGGTTCAGATGGTGTCAAGCGTGTATGGCGGCAACCAGGTGAGGAGTACAAAGACAAGTGTGTCTTGCCTAGCCTCAAGCATGGTGGTGGGAGTGTCATGGTCTGGGGCTGCATGAGTGCTGCCGGCACTGGGGAGCTACAGTTCATTGAGGGATCCATGAATGCCAACATGTACTGTGACATACTGAAGCAGAGCATGATCCCCTCCGTTCGGAAACTGGGCCGCAGGGCAGTACTCCAGCATGATAACGACACCAAACACACCTCCAAGATGACCACTGCCTTGCTAAAGAAGCTGAGGGTGAAGGTGATGGACTGGCCAAGCATGTCTCCAGACCTAAACCCTATTGATCATCTGTGGGGCATCCTCAAACGGAAGGTGGAGGAACACAAGGTCTCTAACATCCACCAGCTCCGTGATGTCATCATGGAGGACTGGAAGAAGACTCCAGTGGCAACCTGTGAAGCTCCGGTGAACTCCATGCCCAAGAGGGTAAAGGCAGTGCTGGAAAATAATGGTGGCCACACAAAATATTGACACTTTGGGCCCAGTGTGGACATTTTCACTTAGGGGTGTATTCACTTTTGTTGCCAGCGGTGTAGACATTAATGGCTGTGTGTTGAGTTATTTTGAGGGGACAGCAAATTTACACTGTTATACAAGCTGTACACTCACTACTTTACATTGTAGCAAAGTGTCATTTCTTCAGTGTTGTCACATGAAAAGATATAATCAAATACTTACAAAAATGTGAGGGGTGTACTCACTTTTGTGAGATACTGTACATGTTATACAAGACAAGTAAAGTTAAGCAGACAAGATTAAGCTCTGTTCTGTATATACTGAAAAGAGAAAAGAAAAAAAATGGTTCTATACTACTCTCACTGTCCCATTTCACCATACTCCTGTGCATTAAGGTGTTACCATTAGAAGACTAGTAGCATGATGCAGTATACCACTGCCACTAAAAGAACATATTAAACAGAAGAGTATATTGCGGATATGGCCGAGTCCCTTAGGCTTTGTGGGCAAGAGATTTAAAGGGATCCCCTTTTTCTTGCATCCAGGATTCCAGATGAAAGATGAAGAATTTCAGCTGGATTCGGCAGAGAACAAAAACACTCTTTTAACCAGCATGTTTACTGGTACTGACCTTTTCCATTAGCATCTATCTGTTTTTATTGTCATTGCTACATGATCCCTTACATACTAGTCATTTAGAATAGCAGGTGATATGAAACCCTGTGGAGGGTGGGCTGCTATTCCCATACACAATCTTTGTGTATGTCTGATGTTAATTTATTTATTGTATTATTTGTTGGTTCATTTGTATTTGAATCTTAGGTTGTGTAGTATATAGTATAGACCATAATATTGGTCGGTTTAATCTCTTTTCTTTCTTCAATTTCGTCAGTTCTTTTCTCCTTTGCCACACTCTAGTTGCTTGCATTTTTTGGCTTTATGTGTGGTGTGGTAGTAGCTGTAGTAAGTATGTAAGTATGTATGTATGTATGTGTGTGTCTGTGTGTGTGTGTGTGTGTGTGTGTGTGTGTGTGTGTGTGTGTGTGTGTGTGTAAATCCCCTTCTCTTTCTTAGTCTCTAAAGTCATTTAGACCCTTACATTTTTCCTTTCCAGGTTCGTCAAGTTCTTTTAACCTCCCAAACTCGGGGAACATGTTCATGAGCATGCAGAATCCGAATGGGGATTCTTACCAAGGGGCACAAGTCGGAGCCAATGTGCAGTCACAGGTAGGCTCTACGTACAGGGACTGGAGCTTTATGCCAGAACAGAGAATCTATTAGTTAGCAAGTCATCCTCAGTGCAGCCTCAAAAAAACCACCACCAATTTACAGATAACCACATTCACAAATCTCATTGAATTGTATACTCTCTCCCAAGTCCCATTTTAGCAAAAGATTATTAATTGTTGATAACTGATGCATGGAGTGGCCATGGACAGACAATTTGAACAATCCATCAGTGCCCTTCAATTAATTATTTTTATCTTGGCTTACAGTAGCCAATAAAAGCACATTATCATTAGAGTTAATAAATTGATCCCACCTCTGGAACAGATCCTATTTTACAGGTGATGTTACAAATGCATTTGGCTCTGACTTTCGCTCTTGGGTTGGTATTGAGTGTATGTAACTTTCCTTTCCTTCAAGCATCTGTATTCTTTCCTGTCTCTGTATAACTGTGTTGTTCTATAAATTATTTACTTTGATATACATCTCATCGTCATTAGAAAATTATTTTCAAATGGGAAGGAGGGTTTTTTGAACTGTGATAATATAGTTACAGATGATTGTTAAAAATCAAATTTGTTTATGGCATGTTACGATTGCTTTTTAACATGCTGCATCATGTAATATTACTGACTTCAAAACACAGATCCATGTAATTAATGTGAATATTTGTCATTATACAGTTCCATGTCTGTTTTTGTTATGAAAGCTCTGTGCTTTCAAAGAAATGCTGTTTACAAAAAGTAACATATATCTACACTTTGCACAAATTCATACACTAAATACATTTCCATATTTTATTTACTTACAGTATTTTATTTAAATATAGTCATAGTAGAGAGTTAGTTAGAAAAAAATATATAGCAACTGACCAATGACCTGATGTAAATGTTATAACAAAGACATAGTTTCATCAGCTCAGTTCAGATCAGTGGCTCAGTCAATTAACTAGCATGGCAGACCATGGAAAAAACATCTTTCTACTGTAACAATGGTAAGGTTTAATTCATAGGATGCATCATAGTATTCAAAGTACTTAACATGTAGCCTAGCCACTTGTAGAAATGAGATGACAAAGATAATTAGATAAGTACAATATTTTTTACATAATCGCAGATGATAAGAAATGCTAACATTCAGATTTATAATAGACTGCAGTTCACTGGATTGAAATAGTGAATTTGCTACTTTGTTTTTGCTTTGCTTCCACCTTTAATTCGATTAATCCAGTCCAATAATCCCTCCACTGTTTAGACCTGAGTGTTTAATGTGTTAGCACAAAAGCATATATGTTTCTGATATTTCCTGTATTCCTGATACACAACTTGATAGGCTTTACTTCCTGTTATGTTCTCTGCAGGTGGATACCCTGCGACATGTTATCAGTCAGACAGCAGGATACAGTGATGATCTGGGGGGCAACTCCATGTACAGTCCACATAGCTTGGATGTAAGTAAACACTGACACATCACAAATAATCTTGAATGCATTTCAACCTGCATAGGGCACACATCAGTGACATTATAGACTTGATGGAGCTCATCCACATAAATTCATATACATTCCCCTCTGAAAGTATTGGAATAGCAAGGCCAATTATTTTGTTTTTGCTATACATTGAAGACATTTGGAATTGAGATCAAAAGATGAATATGACTAATCAGAATTTCAGCTTTCATTTCCTAAGTTAAACAAATTATGACACCTTTTGTTTGAATCCACCCATTTTTCGAGTGATCAAAAACATTGGAACATGTGAATGACAGGTATTTCTTGTTGTCAAGGTGTGCCCTGTTAGAATTTAAACAATTAATAGCTCTGAATGTCTACTCTTGGTTTAAACCATGGGTTTCGCCTGTAAAGACTGCAATTATTGTTAAAGAGGATTAATCTACATGAAGTCCAGAGAGCTTTCTATGGGAGAAAAGCAAGCCATTTTGAAGCTGAGAAAAGAGGGAAAATTGATCAGACCCAGTGCACAAGCATCGGGCATAGGCAGTGAAACAATTTGGAATGTCCTGAAAAAGAATGAAACCAACTATCAACAGTTGATTGAAACATTGTGAGAGCTGTAAAAAAAAAATAATAATAAAAAAACAGTCAGTGACATCACCAATGACCTCCACAGGGCAGGGTTGAAGATATCAAAATCCACAGTTTGAAGAAAACTCAGAAAGCAGAAATATAGGGGCCATACCACAAGATTCAGACCACTCAGCAGCAGTAAGAATCGGAAGGCCAGATTGGAATTCATAAATAAATACAGAGATGAGCCACATTTAGAACAAAAAAATTAATAAACAACAGCATTGAGGAGTTCAGAATCCACAACCAGTTGCCTTTGCAGGTAGTAAAACAAGACAAAAACCCCTACTGTTCGTTTTGGCTTCTAATTTATAGCCTACCAGCAAACCTTGCACCTCTACTTGACATCCTAAAACAATACATTTACGAGACTTTCAGTGATTTTCAGTGTTTTCTCACTACTGTTGGGTTGATGAATGTGCTTGGGTCAAATAGACAGCACAAAATGGGTTTCGACAGCATGTGAATCAAATAGGACTGCTCCCAGTGCATGTAGACATCACAACATGTGTGATATAGTGATGTACACAAAATGTAGTGCATCATAAAATGCACTATTCGATGCACTGCAGCTTTGTAGAGTAATGGAGAGAGGAAAAATATGTGTTAATGTTATGGCTGATAGGTAGGCTCTATATATATATATATATATTATAATCTCGGAGTTTTTGCTAAGAAATTTTGTTAATCTCATTTGGGTGTTTATTGTGAACTGTAATGTTTTAGACTATGCATAATAGCATATGTGGGATTGTAGGGACATGGTCAAGTGTCAGTTGTGGATGGAGAGGAGGTGGGTTGAATCGGCAGGTGATGAGTGATTCTGGCCTGTATTAGATTAGCCCAAGCATACTTGTGTGTGTCTGTTTGTGCTTTCAGTACCTCCCGTAGCACACGAGAGAGAGCAAGTGAGGGAGAGAGAGTGAGAGAGAGAGATAGATGCAAAAGATATCTTCCCAAGGAGCGCGGAGTGAGACAGGGCCGCTGCCTAAGCCCAAGGTTATTCAACATTTACAAAAATGAACTGCCATCCAGCCTGGAGCGATCAGCAGCCCACAGTCACACTCTGTGCAACTCAGAAATCAAATGCCTGCTCTACGCAGATGACCTGGTCCTGCTGTCTCCCACTGAACAGGGCCTTCAGCAGAACCTGGATCTGCTGTATCAGCACTGCCAGACCTGGGCCCTGGTCGTAAACCTCAAAAAGACTAAAATCATGACTGTTCAGAAAAGATCCAGACCCCAGGGAACACTATCTAGGACTAAAAATCAGTTCCACGGGCAACTTCAACTCTGCAGTGAATGAACTGAGAGATAAAGACCGCAGGGCATTTTAAGCCTTCAAAAGACAATGCCCTTTAGAGATTCCTGTTAGAATTTGTCTGAAAGTATTAGAATCAGTAATTGAGCCAACTGTCCTCTATGGCAGTGAGGTGTGAGGTCCACTGCCGAATCAAGAATTCAACAAATGGGAAAAACATCCATTTGAAACCCTGCATGTACTATTCTGTAAAAATATCCTACAAGTATATTGGCACACAACAAACAATGCATGTAGGGCAGAATTAGGCAAATATCCGCTAATTATAAAAATACAGAAATGAGCAATCAAATTCTGGAAACACCTAAAACTCACTGACCCCCCAATCATATCATTATAAAGCCCTGCAATACCAAGAGCTGATCAAAGAAAACAGTCCCCTGTCTCGACTTGTCCGAAGCTTTAGCCCTGAAGGATCACCAACACCTACTAAACCCCCACCACACTGACACTTTAGACTAGAACAATAAAGTCAAACAAATCAGATTAGACCAAATTACAACACAAATGAAGCAAAACTACATCAACTATTGGGAAACCCAAACACAACAACAGAGTAAAATACAATGCTATTTGGCCCCACAAAGGCATGTTGACAGATAAAAAACTGAGAAGCACCTTAAAAGGTACAGACTCAGTGGATGCACCGTAGCAATAGAAACAGGCAGACACAAGACAACATGGCTTCCACTGGAAGAAAGGTTGTGCCTACATTGCAACCAAAACACAATTGGGACAGAGCTGCATTGCGTAACAGAATGCACAAAATACACAGACATCTGAGAAAAATTCTTCCCATAAATGAAACGCACACACCAAACATTTGACGATCTATCAAACAGTGATAAACTTCCCCTCCTACTAGGAGAAAATAAAGACTGCTGAATATTAGCAGCACAATATATCTAGGCCTGCCACGGTATGAGTGACAGTGAGTGGTCTGCCTCACCCTTGTGTTTCTTGTAACTGTTGTGATTGCTCTTCTTTATTATTGTTTTATATTTTTCTTATCTTTATTAGCAAATTCACTTATATATATATATATATATATATATATATATATATATATATATATATATTTTTTTTTTTTTTTTTTTTTGACACATACCACCTACCTAAACATTGTTGCAGACCAAGTACACCCCACAATTGTTTTCCCTAATGGCAGTGGCCTATTTCATCAGGTTAATGCATCCTGCCACACTGCAAAAAAAATTGTCCAGGAATGATTTGAGGAATATGACAAAGAGTTCAAGGTGTTGACTTGGTCTCCAAATTCCCCAGATCTCAATCTGAACAAGCATCTGTGGGATATGTTGAACAAACAAGCAGAGATGGCAAAAGTACACACATCCTTCACTCAAGTAGAAGTACAGGTACTCATGTTTAAAAAGACTCAGGTAAAATTTGAAGTACTAACTACATTTTTTCACTCAAGTTAAAGTAAAGAAATATGAGCTCTGACATACTTAAGTAAAAATTAGCCATTACTACTACCTGTTTTAGTGTCATGCTGGTAACTGGACCTCACATCATATAATACATTGATACAAAAAAAAAATTGAATTTAAAATTTTGTTAGCTAATGAATGTATCCAGGCTGAGCAACCACCATGTAGAACACAAACAGAGAAAAGACTAAGCTGATGAAAAAAGAAAAACTATTTGCCATCACCTAGGCCACATCCTCTTGTCCTTGGAAACGACTATAGTCATAATGTTTTAAAAATGACAAAAGGTGTTATACTGTAAATTTTATTGAAATCCAAACAGAAAGAAAATTAGAGTGCAAGCATACTTTTTGGCCATACAGATAAGTGTAAGACATCATTAGAAACTAGAAAGGGTCTAATTTTATTTGTCTACACTCACAATAACAACAAAACCTTGTGCTTTTGTAAAATAAAGAAAATAAACAGGGTGTGCTGTCAGCTGTCTCTGTCTCCGTGAGAATCTTTCTGAAATGTCTCAAAAATGAACAGAAAATCAGCAAATACTTGAAACATATGTCTAAAGAAAGCTTGAAATGCCTACTTTTAAATAAAACATTTCACAATGCCAATGCTAACATTAGCAAACACATATGCTGCACTAAAATTGAGAAGCAGTAAAGCACCTATATGAACTTATGCTAACATTACAGACCTAGCAAACATAGTAAATAGACTATTATTACTGAAAACATTGAATTGGCTCATGACAAGAAAGAGATAACAATAAAACATGTAATTTACCTATATGTGCTTTCTCAAATACGACTGTGAATTCTTGAAAGCCAGCACTTCCTGCTTTTTAAGTTGATTTGCAACGCATTCGCCAAAAATCCTTTTTGATGCAGAAAATTTCGAACATCTCCCTCATATATGGACATGGGTGATCAGGAATGTCTCTATTCTCAGTCATGTTGACATCTCTAACTCTGTCTCTCATCCATAACATTAGCCATTGTTCTTGTTGCCTTCTGCCTTGCTCAGTGGTAGCTTCGTAGACTAGCTTACGTTTGTTCTGCACGATACCCAGAAAATGAAAAAGCGCGCAATGACAAGAAATAACATTGATCATGCTGCCAAATACTAAAACTAATGAGCCTGGTTTGAAAATGTAAGAAGTATAAAGTATAGATATTTGTGCAAAAAATGTAAGGAGTGAGAGTAAAAAGTTGTCAGAAAAATAAATAGTGAAAGTAAAGTACTGATACCAGAAAAATCTCATTAACTACAGTAATGAAGTATTTGTACTTTGTTACTTCCCATCTCTGCAAACAAGTCTGATCCATGGAGGCCCCACATCACAACTTACAGGACTTAAAGTATCTGCTGCTAATGTCTTGGTGCCAGATACCATGGCAGTGGGATATACATTTTTTTATTATTATTATTATTTAACACAAAATACAAGTCTTACAATTAAGCCAGTATGTATAAGAACTCTATTTTGGCATGTCTCCATTCAGAGACGTAATGAAATCATTCTTGTATATAATAAAGCTTAAGCGTATTATACATTTCACAAATCAATACATGGCTTCATTCCCTCATACTGATAGAATTGATAATTCCAGCATTACTACATTTAGCTTAGGCTTCTCTCACTGACTACCTCACCACCATTTTAGTTGTTCCATATTGTAATTTTTTTATAATATATAATTTTTTATATGATGAACATCTTAAGAGTTCTTGTGGAGTCCATGCCTCTATGGGTCAGAACTGTTTTGGCAGCAAAATGGGTACCTACACAATATTTAGCAGGTGGTTTAAAGGTTACGGCCAATCGGTGTACTGTATGGTTTAGATGGATTATAGTGCTGCCATTGTGTGTGGTTTTGACTATGCATTCCACATTACAATTTGTGTTATAAATGAAAATACATGGGTAGGTTTTAACAGTGGGACGTGGCAGTGTATCCATTGCAAATATTCATGCTGTCTTGGGATTTGACTTTGTGGCCTGCAGCAGTGCAGAAGAAGTGTCATGCTCTTGCAAATCACACTTGTACACTAACTCTCTCACTGTTATCCACTTTCTCACTCTGATATAGTGCTTGGTTCACTCACTCCATTAATCCATTAGCACTAACACAAGATGTCTGCATATGTGTTTGTGTGTGTATGCGCACCCACCAATATTCCCCCAGACAGAAAATGAAGGTGTCAGGCTGCCTACTCGTCTGGTCACTAGCCTACAGTGACCAGAGAATGATCCATGTCATCAGGGTTGAACAGACTTCCTCAACTCTCCTATTTCAGTCCTAACCATGACACTGTGGCTGAAAAAGGCCAGCTCAATTTATTTATCGACCTATTCTGGACACTCAGTTTCTGACACAGAAAAGCATAATCGACTGCAACCTCTAAAAAAAAATTCTTAGGAATTTCATATGAAGAGGTATCTCACACAGTGTATGCTTGGATCTAGGCTATACAGACAACTGTACACAGGCATGTTCACACCCATCATGCTTTCTCATAAGCATACACCCCTCAAGTCAGACACTCAAATGGTTAAAAATATTTGTTATATAATTGCCATGGATATGTAACATTTTCCATATGCTTTGGTCTGATGTCTAATGAATTGAGGAGGAACAGTGTGTAATTTTGGGAACTTTGGTTTGATATGCTCATTACTGTGTTGTCTCGCACATATTTTGCTTCTCACATTCACAATTTCATGTCACTTCACTTCTAAATCTTGTTAATGAATTCTCTTTATTTTTTTCTACTGCAGGCTAATGGGGGATGGCAAGATGCTATGACCCCATCCTCTGCAATCTCCCCTACTGAAGGCCCCGGTAGTGTGCACTCTGATACCTCGAACTGATCTCTGCATTGACACACTGACCAATCGGAGACTGATCATTCAGAGACATCACAAACTGCCATCTTCACAAATACATTCAGCAGAACATTTGAACGTTTTGATGTCTCTTAGGAATTGAATTTTCTGGTCTCAGCAGACAATGTCTCCATTATTTTACGAATATTTACTATTACATTCTCAGATTTTTTTTGTTAATTACACAGTATATTTTGTATTATTTTCTGTGAATGTGCAAATTGATATGTTTCATATCTCATTTACATTCGCAAGTACACATTTAGACATTTAGAACATAAAACCTGATAGCAAATTTAACCCATTTAATTTAGATATTTTTTGGATGGCGGTTTTGGGAATTTTAAAGATGATATGCATTTCATTATTTTCCCTTTTCTTTTATAACCACACTAAATTAGAAGATGAACTTGATGATTTGGAGAATAAATTAAAATTGTGGAAATTTTGGGAGAAAAAAATATTCCATCAGTGAAATGAGTTTCACATGCTATCCGATATACCTTACAATTTAGGCAGTATGTATAAGAACTCTATTTTGGCATGTCTCCATTCAGAGACATAATGAAAAACATTCTTGTATATAATAAATCTTAAGAGTATTTATACATTTCACAAATCAATACATGGCTCCATTAACTCATACTAATAGAATTGATAGAATTCCAACATTACTACATTTCTCTAGCTTAGAGCTCGCTCACTGACTACCTCTCAAAAATCTCATCACCATTTTAGTTGTTCCATATTGTAATTTTTTTATGTAAGGTTATGTGGGTGCATTTTGAATAAACCCCTCTCATGTAATGTAATGCATATTTTAATCTTCAAAGAAAATGAGTTGCTTTATTGCGACTTACAAAAAAATGACAATAATACCATAGAGAGTGAGAGAATTTTGGGGGAGGGTGTGGTTTAAGAACATTGGAATGGAAATTTACACTGTTAAACTGCTGTAAGTAGTGAAACATTTTAAATGTTACTCATCCTGTTACTAATTCACTAAAATAAGAAAACAAATAAATAAATAAGATAAAAAATATTGTAGTGCATAAATGGTCCAGTATTCAAAACTGTGCATTTCAGGCCCTGTTTGACAGGTCCCCAACTTCCTTTCTCTCTTTTTTTTTGCATTGTATGTGATTTCTGAAACTGATTTAAAAAGATCATGAACATTTATTTGTGGCAGTGATTCTAATGTATTACTGATGTTTTGCATTTCTTTCTAACCAGACTACACCTTGGACTGAACAGTCTTCCTTGTGGTAGTTATGTGTAATTCCAAACATGAATAAACACCTTTTCCTTTCATGGTGGAACACTTTGACTTTTGGTTTTGTTTTTTTTGTTTGTTTGTTTGTTTTTTGAAGCAATGTATACTTAAGATCAGTTGTAGAGTGAGGGGAAATAAGTATTTGGACACTTTTGATTTTGTTATTTAATATACTTCCAGTGCATACTATCTCCATATTTACATGTCTTTTGTCATGTCTTTTGATGTTGTACTCATAAATATGAACAAAAAGTGTGTATTCATAAGCATAAACAAAGAAAAAACCTAATTGATAAGAATAAAGTATTCAGACACCATAAATTAACAACATAAGTACTTACAGTCATGGGAAAAGAAAGTACATCCTCCTTCAATTCTATGTTTTTATTTATCAGTGACAAAATAACAGTTGGATGGTCCTCACCAACTTCTATAAACAAGCAAATAACCCCAGGTGACACAAAAAACAAACAAACAAGCAAAAAAAACCCATTATGAACATGTAGTCATGCCCCCCCCCCCCCCAAAAAAAAGTAAATCAACATTCAAATACCAGGTGGGGAAAAAATAAGTGCACTCTTCCTAGTTCCACAATCATTAAGACAGTAATTAGCAGCCAGGTGTTACTAAAGTAATGCAAAAGATTAGTTAATCGGCAAGAAGTGTGACTACCTTTATAAAGGCAGAACTTTTGGTAGTTTGGTGTTTTGTAGCATTCAGGTGCATGTCTACATCATGCCAAGAAGAAAGGACCATGAAAGGAGCCATGACCTCAGAAAAGTAATTGTTGCTGTTCATCAATCTGGGAAGGGTTATAAGGCCATCTCCATTCTACAGTGAGAAGGAATGTTTACAAATGGAGATTATTCAAGACAGTTGCTAATCTTCCCAGGAGTGGATGTCCCAGCAAATTCAGTCCAAGGTCAGACCATTTAATGCTCAGCATTATAAACAAAACCCCAAGAGCTACATCATGTTCCTACAGGCGTCTTTTAGCACATTAAATGTTGATGTTCATGACAGCACAATCAGAAAAAGACCAAACAAGTATGGCTTTCATGGAAGGCTGGCTAGGAAAATGCCCCTTCTCTGCAAAAAGAATATGGCACTTAAAGTTCTTAAAGAATAAGAACTTAGCTATGCAAAATTGCATCTGAACAAATCACAAATGTTCTGGAACAATATCCTTTGGACTGAAGGTGGAGAAGTTTGGTCATCATGCACAGTACCATGTTTGGCAAAAACCAAACATAGCATGTCTCCACAAACACCACAGGCCAATTGACAAGCATGGTGTTGGAAGGGTGATGATTTGGGCTTGTTTTAAAGCCACAAGTCAATGAGACAATGATGGACTCCACTTTATACCAGAATATTCTTGAGACAAATGTGAGGCCATCTGTCCAGCTGAAGCAGCTTAAGCTGGGCCGAGATTCGATCATGCAACAGAACAATGATCTCAAGCACACCAAGAAATCGACAACTGAATGGTTAAAGATTACAAAAATGAAGGTTTTGGAATGGCCAAGTCAAAGTTCAAATTTCACTTAAGAGAGCTGTGCATAAACAAATGCCCTCAAACATCAATGGACTGAAGCAATATTGTAAAGAAGAGTGGGTCAAAATTGCTCCAAAACAATGTGAGAGGCTGAAACTGTTTATTTCAAGTTAATGTTGCTAAAGGTGGGTCTACATGTTTCTGAATTATAGGGTGCACTTTTTCTTCCCCACCTGATTTCTGAATGTTGGTTTACTTTTTTTAATATTAAAATCTGTTGTGTTTTTTGTTTGTTTGTTTCTGTTGTCACCTGAGGTTATTTGTTTGTTTATAGGAGAATGAGGCCCACACAATTGTTATTTAGGCCCTGATAACTAAAAACTAAAACAAGTATGTACTTTCTTTTTCCCCATGGCTATATGTTGTTAGCAGTTGTTGGCAATTGCAATTGTTGGTCATTGCAGATTTTTCAAAAACCAGTCTTGAGTTATTTTGTCTGTATGTTTGGGGTTGTTATCTTGTTGAAATAGTCATATTCTTTTCAAATACAGTTTCTTGGCTGATGAGATTAAATTATCCTCTAATATGTCCTGGTACATCGCTTCATTCATGTTTCCTTCGGTGACGTGTAATACATTAGTATTGTTTGTAGAGAAGCAGCCACATATCATGATGCTCCCACATGTCTACTTCACTGGGTATGTTGTTCTTGGGATCATATGCACAACCCTTCTTTCTCCAAACATGAAATCTATATTATTGCTAAAAAAATATGTTTCCAAGGAGTTCTGATATGTTCTGATATGCAAAATGTTCACACAATGGGCTTCATTTATCAAACTTTTTGTAAAATGGTGTGTAAATGTTTATGTAAGTCAAACAAACCGATTTTTCACCGGATTTACAAAAGATTAGGAAATGCTGATTTTCTTTGAACATGAGTGTGTATGTTGAACACATATAAAGTGCAAAGTGCATTCCTGACACAGCTCATTCACATCTAGTGACTCCCAACAAACTCCATAATAGTTCAAGTGCACAGACAGATGGGAGCATGAAATGAATGATGAGAGTAAAATCAGAAAGGCAAAAGGAGTTATTTTGACTCATAATTAATGATGAGTATAAAGGCAGAAAGGCAGTGGTTATTTTGACTTCTATACAAATAAAAAAATATTTAAGTAGTGTTGCAGCATCTGAAAAGGTCAAAAGCTAGAGACAAATTACAGAAAATGTGAAATAGGTGTCTATTAAGTGAGGTCACAAGAAAATGGTGTGACATCGAAATGGTGGAGGAAAAAAGGAAGCACACCAGGCATGTCAGACAGAGAAACTGCTATTTTTAAAAAATAGTTTTAAGTGTCTCGTTATGTGTACAGTGTTAAAATAAGATACGGTGTCAAATGAAAAAGATTTATAAGCCAGCATTCATTCTCTGAAGAAAATCATACCAGTCTTTGAACATCCTTTCACTAATAAGCGAGCACTAAATATTCGGTCAGCTGAAGCATTTATTTATGGATTATGGCTATGCGCAGACAGACCAGCCTGTACGTCATATGTACAGCGGCATTTCCTTTGTCATAAATGTTGGCTCACTTTCTTTATTTTATATATTCTTTAATTAATACCAATAATATAGGTGACTGGTTTTCACAAAATGTTCTCAATGGTTCACTTAGTCCCTGACCTAGAGAACTACCATGAGGACATGTTTTTCAATACAGACTACAAGGCAGTTTTATAAGTTACTCTGGATAAGGGCTTCTGCTAGATGCTGTAAAAATAATAAAAATAAGCAGTTTAAACTCGACAATATAATCTGTATATTAAAGTACCATTATCTTAGCAATTAAGCAAATTATATGATCTGAAGTTGATCAAGCCAAAGTTTATTTAGGCTACTAATGCACAAATTTGCACACTGTCAAGAGCACAAGTGGAATATTAACTTTTTCCAAACTTACAGGATTTATGAATGATTTACGTATATCCAGCTTGATAAATGAGGCCCATTGTGATTAAAATAATTGTTCAATTTACTACAACTATAGCTCATTATTCAGACTTACTGCCTACAAATTTGCTATTGCATGAGGTGCAAATTGCACTTTAAAAGCCAATGTGAAGTGGTGATAAAGGTCACCCATTAAGCTGTCAAACAGCTAGGGAGTAAATATGAATTTCAGTAATGAAAATCATGTAGCCTCCATCAATAAAAGAAGTTCTTGTTAAATAAAGACTCTTGCATCAGAACAAGTAAACCGTGCTGAGGGCATTAATATAGCTGATATGGCATTTCATTACTAATTGAATTTAAAGAAAGGCTGCTGGATATGTAAGCAATTACATTGTATTCCTTTTTTCTTGTAGTTGACTGTGTTCCGTAACATTTAGAAAATTGTCACAAAAGTCCTGTTTAATGTGTTGAATATCTTTGTTGGATGTTAGGAAGACTGATGTATTCCTGAAATATGTGCTTTGACAAAGGTCACAAAAGTAGCACAGTTGTCAACCAGTATTATTCTTCTATGTATTATAGTTTTCCTAAATAGCAATTTATAGGCCAAAAATTGTTTCTTATTACACATTCTGCAAGAAAACCATGCAGTTAGCAACACTGCCTATAAAGATGAACACTGCCTATCAAAAGATGAATACGAGATGATAGATCAGAATTTCAGCTTTAATTTCCTGATATTTACAACTAAATGTGTTTAACAACTTAGAATATGGCATCGCTGGTGGCAGACCACACAATTTTTATGTGAGCAAACGTATTGGAACAGATAGACCTGCATCAAGCTGGCAACCTACTGACATAACCAAATTGTTGCATTTTTCTTTTGTTATGCTTTACCAGGCTTATGCCACAGCTTCTTTAAGTTGATGTTTGTGTTGGGGGGTTCCTCCCTTCAGTCTCCTCTTCAGGATGTGAAATGCATGCTTGAATGGATAAAGGTCTGATGATTAACTCAGCCAATCTAAAACCTTCCACTTTTTCACCTGATGAAATCCATTTTGTTGGCCGTATGTTTTGGGTCATTGTCTTGCTGCATGATGAAGTTCCAATTAGACTGGATACATTTCTTTGTAAATTGGCAGACAGGATGTTTTGTTTACTTCTGAATTCATTCTGCTGCTTCTGTCATGTGTTACATCATCAACAAAGATTAATTAGCCCATTCCAAAAGCAGCCATGCAAGCCCAAGCTATGACACCACCATAACGGTGCTTGACTGATGAGCTAGTATATTTTGGATCATGAGCAGATCCTTTCTTTCTCCACACTGTGGCCTTTCCATCACTTTGGTAGAGGTTAATCTTGGTTCCTGAATTTTTGTGGCTGATCTGTGTATTTCTCTGTGAATTCTTTGTGAAGTCTGCCCTTCTGATTCTTACTGCTGATGAGTGATTTTGCCTTTAAATTTCTGCTCTCAAAGTCTTCTTCAAATAGTGGACTATGATACCTTTACCCCTGCCCAGTGGAGGTTGTTGTTGATGTCACTAACTGTTGTTTTTGTTTTTTGCACAGTGCTCATGAGGTTTCCGTCATCAACTGCTATTATTTCCTTTGCCCACCTGTTTGATGTCTGGTTATTAGTACACCAGTAGTTAGTTTCTTTTTCAGGACATACCAAATTGTTGTATTGGCTATGCCCAATGCTTGTGAAATGTCATTTCCCCCTCTTTTCTCAGCTTCAAAATGGCTTGCATTACACCTATATGCAGCTCTCTGGTCTTCATGTTGGTTTATCTTTTTTTAACAACAAATGCAGTCTTCATGGGTGAAACTAAAGACTAAAATCCCAAGTAGATATAGTAAAGTAGATATTCAGAGCTATTAATTGTCTAAACAATCAATCTAACAGAGCTTATATCATGCAAGAAAAACTGACATAAGTTCAAGGTCTGTATCTAAAGTATCTGAGACACACCTCTGTTTTTTGGCAGACTCTGCCCTGTTCATACAGGTACATCTCCTATACAATTAGCCCATGGGATAACTTTGGATAAATGTGGATATCTGCAGGTTGGCTGGAGAGAGTTATAGAAATAAATGCAGTGGTTAGATTAATGGGAATTAGAAAGAAAAATTAACTAAAGATAAAAGAGCTTGAAATCAGTTAAATAAAAGGTCTTTGGGGTGTACTTTCACCTAATCTTCCCAGGAGTGGATGTCCCAGCAAATTCAGTCCAAGGTCAGACCATTTAATGCTCAGCGTTATAAACAAAACCCCAAGAGCTACATCATGTTCCTACAGGCGTCTTTTAGCACATTAAATGTTGATGTTCATGACAGCACAATCAGAAAAAGACCAAACAAGTATGGCTTTCATGGAAGGCTGGCTAGGAAAATGCCCCTTCTCTGCAAAAAGAATATGGCACTTAAAGTTCTTAAAGAATAAGAACTTAGCTATGCAAAATTGCATCTGAACAAATCACAAATGTTCTGGAACAATATCCTTTGGACTGAAGGTGGAGAAGTTTGGTCATCATGCACAGTACCATGTTTGGCAAAAACCAAACATAGCATGTCTCCACAAACACCACAGGCCAATTGACAAGCATGGTGTTGGAAGGGTGATGATTTGGGCTTGTTTTAAAGCCACAAGTCAATGAGACAATGATGGACTCCACTTTATACCAGAATATTCTTGAGACAAATGTGAGGCCATCTGTCCAGCTGAAGCAGCTTAAGCTGGGCCGAGATTCGATCATGCAACAGAACAATGATCTCAAGCACACCAAGAAATCGACAACTGAATGGTTAAAGATTACAAAAATGAAGGTTTTGGAATGGCCAAGTCAAAGTTCAAATTTCACTTAAGAGAGCTGTGCATAAACAAATGCCCTCAAACATCAATGGACTGAAGCAATATTGTAAAGAAGAGTGGGTCAAAATTGCTCCAAAACAATGTGAGAGGCTGAAACTGTTTATTTCAAGTTAATGTTGCTAAAGGTGGGTCTACATGTTTCTGAATTATAGGGTGCACTTTTTCTTCCCCACCTGATTTCTGAATGTTGGTTTACTTTTTTTAATATTAAAATCTGTTGTGTTTTTTGTTTGTTTGTTTCTGTTGTCACCTGAGGTTATTTGTTTGTTTATAGGAGAATGAGGCCCACACAATTGTTATTTAGGCCCTGATAACTAAAAACTAAAACAAGTATGTACTTTCTTTTTCTTTTTACTTTCACCTAATGACATCATTTGAAATATTCATAATCAGGTCACCCTTAAAATTTTCTTCCTTCAAATCTTAGGCCACTGAAGGAAAATTTCACACTTAATTTCTGTTGTGCTGTAAAGTATCTTAAATATCATATGAAGCAAGGGAAAGAGTCATGCCTGCAGTAGTGTGTCACTGCCATATGCCAGTGATTGCAGTTACTATGAAATTAAATATGCCACTGTATTATGACTACATATAAATCTTTAAGTGATAGGCAGAAAAGATTAAGTGATGATGTGGTCACCCTCTCTGGATTCTAAATCCCACTCAGCAAATTTTGGAAATCCTGACTCATATGACCCTCTATCTATACATCACCAATAATTTTATCATATTTTTACAGTGTACAAACTGTAAAAATGCTAGTTGTTTTAAGTTTTATTGCTTTCTTTCTTGCCTTTTGTGTCTAATTTTGTTCAAACTTACCCTTGGTTTGTTGTGTTGTCAGAGCAGGATGGTCTCAAAATTGTCACACTGCAGCTAAAACGTGGGAGTGTTCAGAGAAAAAGTAGCATGCCCTGGTACTCCAGTCAGTAGCTACTCTGTAGGAATAGCAGCATCAGGCTCTCCTTGGCCTGCAACAACAGTAGCAGAAAATGTATAACAAGATGAAGGAAGCTTAAGCTGCAGATCAGACCCTGTTGAAGAACTACATAATCCTTTCTTCCTCTTCTCTTGCATTCATTAAGGTGGACCACTACCCTCACGTTCTCCTCTAAAAGTTCTTTATGCGATTTTGAATTCACTATTCCCTCAATGAGTGCAAGCTGTCCAGGCCAAAGCCAAACCATGATGTTACATATACCATGTCCTCTGAAATTTGTTTGATCATGGTATGGTTCACAGGGCAAGGTTCATATGAATATACCTTTCTTAAAAAGAGCAGACTGTCAGTAACCAGATGTAGTATATGTTTTATAGGACAATGCCTGACTCCATTTAGCCTCTGGTAAAGTTGTTAGCCCAGAGGTTTACACAAATTTTAAAACCTAGACTATTAAACTTAGACACTGGCAACCCTACAAAAAAAATTTGTTCAGTAACTCACAGCCATAAAATCCATTGTACAGTCTGTCAGTCCATAATGTCATTTAATAGCACCAATAAACAAAAAGAAATATGTTCACCACATGGATACATGGGTAGCTGATGGGAGTAATAATGCAAGTCTAGAACAGCCCTATTGTGATTTTGCTCAAGCCAGATGGTATAGTCTGTATTTGACCAAGGATTTGAAAAGGCTATTGGAAAATTTATTTTACACCAATTTATCATCCATCCATCCATCCATCCATCCATCCATCAATACATCCATCTTCCGCTTATCTGGGTCCAGGTTATGGGGGCATCAGTCTAAGCAGAGATGCCCAGACCTCCCTCTTTCTAGCCACCTCCTCCAGCTCCTAAACAGAGATATCCAAGCACTCCCTGTTTACACTAGTGTGTTTTCGTTTAAAAAAAATGAAAATGATCCTCGTCCACACTGGCGTTTCTGCTGTGTTTCAGAAACGATCTTCGTCCACACTACACGACTGAATACGCATGTCTCATGACCATTCATGCACAATGGGCATGCGCAGACAAGTGTAAACAGCAAGTTGATTGCTAGTCACCGGCAGGCACAACAATGCTAGTCACCGACAGGCACAACAAACCGGCATTCCATGCATGGCTTTCGCCGCTTGAAATGAGATTTGTTGCCGATTGCCCTAATCATAGCGTGCCTCTTGCGCATGTAGGCAGCTGCAGTATTATAAAATACAGAATTTAACTGCACAATGGCTGCTAATGACAACAAAGCCAGGAAAGCTTGCGGTTTCGGTCTACATGTTGCTGTGTATATGATCAAGGTAGCATAATGGTCACATGATAGGGACATGACGAATCAGGGATCAGGGAAGGATACACAATGATCCAGAAGACCCAATCAGGGAGCGAATGTGGGCAACCACACCATCATTTCAAAAGTCTTGTTTGTTCTCACGAGCCTGGAAAATGGGGTCTTCAGTGTTTCCAAAAGTCTCCGTTTTTGAGGGTCAAAAATGCCGGAGTAGTGAAGACAACAGGTGTAACTATAGAAAGAGTTATGTGTTTTAAAACGAAAATGCACTAGTGTAAATTGGGCCATCCAGTCCTTGGTCTGCCCTAGGGAGCCGTCCCAGAGGCATCCTAGATGGATGCCTGAACCACCTCAACTTTTGACACAGAGGAGCAGCAACTCTACTTTGAGCTCCCCATGAATGTCCGAGCTCCTCAACCTATCTCTAAGGCTGAGCCAAACCACCCTGCGAAGGAACCTTGATTCTGCCATTTGTATCTGCAACCTCATTCTTTCAGTCACTATTCAGAGCTTGTGGCCTTAGGTGAGGGTTAGGACATAGATTGACCAGTAAATTTATAGCTTCACTTTTTAACTCAACTTCACCATGACAGACCTGTACAATATCCACATGATTGCTGATTCTGCACCAATCCATCTGTCAATCTCTCACTCCATTCTACCCTCACTCTTGAACAAGATCCTGAGATACTTAAACTCCTCTGCTTGAGGCAGTGTCTCATTCCCAACCTGAAGGGAACAACCCACCCTTTTCCATCTAAGAACCATGGCCTCATATTTGGAGGTACTGACCATCATCACGGCTGCTTCACATTCAGCTACAAACCACCCCACAGAGCATGCTGGAGTAGAGGTCACTGCTTGATGAAGCAAACAGGACCACATCATCTTCAAATAACAAAGATGCAATCCTGATGACACCAAACTGGGCACCCTCCACTCCTTGGCTGCACCTAGAGATTCTGTCCTTGAAAATTATGAACAGAATCAGTGAGAAAGGGCAGCACTGGTGGAGTTTAATGTCCACTGTGAACAAGTCTGATCTGACATTGTCAATAAAGGCCAGACTTTTGCTCCGAGTATATAGGGACCTACAGATGTGGACTTTAAGAATGCACGTTTTTTCACACAGTTTCACATGATTCGTCATGTGCAATCACGTGGAATTCTGTAAAAACGGTTATAAGAATTTAAATTCATTTGTTGTGCTTCACACAATAACCACCTGGTGCACATGGAACAACATACTGTAGCTGAACATAGTACAATAAAATGGAATGTGTGGTTGAATCGTTCACATAAAAATATTACGTTTCTCATCAAAACTTATGATGAACCTAATTTAAACAAGTTTCTAATTACAAGATTTAAGTATATAAAGTGAGCGTGATTGACAGTATTGCAGTAACATGCACGTTTACTACACCAATGACTGGGGTTTGATCCCCACCTCAGTTTAGTGTATTTTAAATGAGCGGGTTTTTTTTTTTTTTTTTCCACTGTAGAAAGTTCCTTGAGGTGACATTGAATGAATTCCATCTTCTCCTTTCTTACCAATGGAAACTTTTGTCCTTTTCTTAGATTAGTTTTCTTTTCTTTTCCTAGTTTTATTATTTAAAAAAAAAAAAAAAAAAAAAAAAATCTTGATTAAAGTAAACACAGAAGTCCACACACTTTTTGTTGCAAAATATTGCAAAATATTAATGTATATAATATTTAAGTAGTTTGAGAGTGTAGGGATCATCCATTATGCCAATCTCAGTGCTTCATGGTTCACTGCACCATGATCCTCTTTTATTAAAATTAGTTGTTTTTTTTTTTAAATACACATTTCTGCATTGATCAAAAGAAACTAAGTTTATTTAATAAAGGTAAAGTTAAATCAAGTTTTTCTTTAAAATACACTACCTGTCAAAAGTTTTGAAACACTTGCTTATTCAAAGTATTTTTTTGACATTTTAGAATTATATTACCATTAGCAAAGCTATTGTATGGAATAACACAAATGGATCAGGTCTGTGTACTTAAAGTTTACTGTAGGAATAAACTACAATCCAAAATTATTGTTGTCACTTTTTTTTTTTTTTTTTTTTAGCAAATCTAAACAGGATACATAATGTACAAGGTAAAGTTATTGAAAGTTTGGAAATGATCTGCTACATGCCAATGTGTCCGCCCTGACGCTCAACCATGCCTGGAAGAACTTTAAACAATTGCATGCCGTTTCTGTCAGTTCCTCAAACCAGAATTTATTTATGGCAGCAACCAAGTCAGACTTTGTTGTCAGTTTAGCCTTCTTCCAAATGTAGTCCTTTATAGCATGCCAAACCATCTTGATTGGATTCATATCCGGGGATTCGACGGGAGTCTTAACCCGGTTTATACCCTCTACAGCAATGACTCTTCTTGCAGCAGTGTGCTTAGGGTCATTTTCCTGAAAAAAAAAACCAACACAAAACGGTGGTATTCTCCGAAGTTATACCTAATATATGGGGCTGCTGTTTCTTTTATAATAGCATCCTCAAAGAAAGAACGATCCATTATCCCTTTGAACATTGCAAGAGGCCCCGGTCCTAGTCTTGATATTGCTCCCCACACATGAACTTTCAGAGGGTGTTTTGACTTTGATTTAAAGACACATCTCCCTGTCTTATGGAATGACATGGTGGCAAAGCGCTCCAAAGCCACTGTTGTTTCATTGGTGAAGATGACTTCATGACGTGTCTCCTTGTTGATCCATTTTTGTGCTTGCTGGAGACATATCTCTCTGTTTTTGTCTGTGATCATGGGACAGTGTTGGGTTTTCATGTACTTCCAACCCATGCTTTGCCTGATCCTCCGAATAGATTGCTCACTGATGTCTACTCCATTTTCATGCCACAGCTGCTTTTTTCACAAAAGCTAAAGTCATTTCATCATTCTGGCTGGTGATGTTATCAATGGCTATAATAATGTCACTAAAAACCAAGGGAAGAAAATAAACATTTGTCATCACCAACATTATAACACCACTGCTTTATTTTATTTTACTTTTTAATACCATATCATATCATATATTGTATGAATTGGTAAGATATAACTTACATATTTATCTTGCGGGGTTTAAGCATGTATGGTCTTCGTTCTTTGTAATGTCTTCTAATTGGGCTCAATGTAGTCTTTACTCCAACGGAACTTAGATGCTGGTGTATTTCTCGGGGGAACTTCCAGCAGCCCTCATCGTCCTGATGTCTTGTGAATGCACTTTGCTGATCTTGGTCAATTTGTGTTGCGTTTACAGACGGATCATCTGTATTTATCCATGCAGACATAGGTGGCCATTGGGGGCGTGAACAACACTAACTGGAGGCCCATGCCAATTAGAAAGATTCAGGTGATGGACTATTAGCAAGTTATTCTCATTCATTCGTATAATTCCAACAATTATTAAGTTTTTTTGCCCCACTATTTAGCTGTCTTGTTATTTTAAGGATCTAATAAATTGCAAATATAAAATTATTTTATTAACAAGTGTCATGTTTGTGATTTTTAGGTTCTTTGTCATTTAGTACAGCTTTTGACCCTCAAATAAAAACAGACTTGTGATTTGATGACACAATGCTTATTTATTCAGAAACAGAACTAAATACAAAAATGCTAATTTAAATTTTAACTCCGACAGCATGCTTTAAGTTGATGGACACCCCATTTATATTTTTATAACCCCATTTATATCAAGCAATGTACAGAAATAGGTGCAGTTGTAAAGCCTACCATTTAATTTTCCAGTTTAACTTTTATTTAACTGTAGATCAAAAAAAGAATGCTTTGTAACATTATTTTACTTTCTTTCTTTCTTTCATTTCTTTTTGCCATGCCAGCTTCTATGGCTATGTTCATGGCAGGAGCCGGGTTTAGTTATTTAAGTTAGAGTTAAATAAGGTGTTTAAGATTAATTTTTCCTAAAAACTTTCAAACTAAATTTGGATTCACTTGATTTAAAATCATTTCAAAAGTATCAACTGAATAATACAGTTTCCTCAAATGTGTAGCGGTATGATAGTCCAGAAAAATATGCTTAATGGATAGTGGGTTCTGACAACTAGTGGGTTATGAGCACTTTGGTGGATTTTCTCCTAATAGTAAAAATTGGTGTGTGAGTCTTATGTCCTATCCGGCATCGTGTGTAAATGACTTGATCCCAGCAATTATTAAAAGGGAACACATATCTTGTACCAACAAGTTTTATTTTCTGTAATTTGTTGATTAGATGTTGATCCCAGTCCGACTGCGATTTGTTTTTGATATATGCATTTGATATATGAGTTGGTTTCAGATCTGTGGAAGTTATAGGGCATTTTACTGGTTCAGTAGCTAGTGTTTGTCTGGCAGCTCTGTCTGCTTACTCATTACCAGAGATTTATGAGTGTCCAGGTACCCATCAGAAATAATATTAAAACTCTTTGCTTCAAGAGACATGATTTTGAATCAATTATTAAAAAATGCTTTTGTGGAGCAGTCTCAATAAACTTCAGTGCCAGTAGTAGAGCATTTGCCTCTGCAGTGAAAACTGAACTCTGGTCAGGGATGCATTTACCCTGACACAGTTGGTTTGTTGCAAAATCTGCTGCCACTTCACTTCCAGATTTAGATCTATCTGTGTATATTGGGATATGTTGTGGGTATACTGCTCTTATATGTTGAACCTGTTGATGGAATCCATTCAGATGCATTTTGGATTTATGGTTCCTTGTTAAATGCAGATGGATTTTAGGCTTTTTGAGATCCCATGGAGGAATTTTGCAGAAGTGTGTCTGTTCCAAGCTGTTTAAATCCACACAAATTATACAGATGGGTTTTATATGTAGGCCAAATGGATGAATTAAATTTGTTTTTTTCATATATTGTTGAATGCTCTGTACATGGATGGCTCGCCATAATTGATGGAACAATGAATTTTCAATTATATCAGCAAATTCTAAAGGAAAATGTCTGTGAAATGAAACTCAAGAGAAAGTGATGACCCTAACACACAAGTCATTCTACCAAAGAATGGTTAAAGAAGAATGAATTTAATGTTCTGGAATGGTCAAGTCAAAGTCCTGACCTTAATCCAATAGAAATGCTGTGGAAAGACCTGAAGCAATAGTTCATGTGAGGAAACCCACCAACACCCCAGAGCTGTAGCTGTTGTGTACTGAGGAATGGGCTAAAATTCCTCCAAGCCACTGTGCAAGACTGATCAACAGTTACCGGAAACATTTAGTTGCAGTTATTGCTGCACAAGGGGGTCACACCAGATACTGAAACAAAGATTCACATACTTTTGCCACTCACAGATATGCAATATTGGCTCATTTTCCTGAATAAATAAATGACCAAGGACTTGTATGTTTTAGGTTTTATGTTTTAGGCAGAAATATAGGACATTCTAAAGTGTTCACGAACATTCAAACACCACTGTATTAATGTAATATTATAGGGATGTAACATTGCTACACTCCTGTCACAATTTGATTAAATACACAAGACTGGCTTCATGATTCAAGACTCCATTTAATTCTTAGAATATTATGAACAAAATTTTGATTAAGCAAAATGATGACTAAAAAGACTTTTTATTTCTGTATAATAAACAATGCAAAACAATATGCATTTTTGTCTGCATAAAACTAATAAAAAAAAACTGCTATGAACAGAGTTTTAATATTATAAGCAAAATGTACTATAGGTTTGCCATGTCTTAAAAATAAGTAAAACGAGGGGTCCCCCTGTCACAGGGGGACGTAAGGCATGTCATCAACAGAGCAAACTGGCAAACATGTCTCAGTTTTAAAGCATGGTACTAATATTGATTTGTGTAGACAGTTGAGTGTGTGATTGTCTTCACATTATTCTAAGTTTGAACCAATTCAGATAAAAATGGGAGTGATATTCCAAAGTATGTAAAATGGGCCACACTTCTTGCTACCAGTTGGTGGCACTATGACCGTGCCCTGCAAGTCACATCCATGTGATCAGCCCAATAACAAATAAAATTCTCAATTTTGATCTAAATCACACAATGCACATTAAAGAAATGAGCACTAGTGCCACACTTCCTGCTGCCAGTTAGTGGCACTATGCCCATGCCCCACAATAGTCACATCCATGTGATCAGTCCACAATAACAAATAAAAATTTTAATTTAATCTAAAAATGCCTAAAAATGGGTCAATGTCTTAAAAATAAAAATAAATAATAGTAATAATTAAAGCTGGAAGCAGCAATAAATGGGCTCTCGCACCCAGGTGCACGTTGGAGCTGTTCTGCTAGGGGAAAGCCACTCCATTTTTTTTTTTTTTTAGAGTTTATATAGTTGTTTGTGATATATTTTCCAGTTGCCAGTAGGTGGCGCTATGAATGTAACTGAATATTGGCACGTAGATGTCCTCAGGGCAGGATTCATATGAAATAAGTATGGTACAGATTGGACATTGTATGTTTGAGTTATAACAACTGCCTGTTTCATGGTGAAACATCAAAGTTTGTGAGACTGCCACGCCAATGCTGTGCAGCAAAAACTCAAAAGTTTCGCAATTTTGAGCTTCCGAATATGATGTCTATCTGATGAAATCTCTAAGCTTTCACTTATTGCTGCGTGCAAGTCACATCCATGTGATCAGCCCCCAATAACAAATAAAAATCTCAATTTTGATTTAAATCACACAATGCACAGCAAAGATATGCGCTCTTCACATGGAAGTTTATCGGCGTTCCATGTGGCAGTGTGGGAGTAGCACGCAGCGGCCTCTCCAAATCCAAAATGGTGCTATTTTTAAGATAAGATAAGATAATATAAGATAATACTTTATTAATCCCCAGATGGAGAAATTTGACATTTTTGTCTCATAGCCTGTTTTTTTTACAGCACATGGACATCAGAGAAACCGGTGTTCATGTTTACCACTGTTAAAATACAGAAATCATGCAACAACCAACCTGCATAATGATCTGTTGGAGAAGCTGTGCGATCTCAGCTTGCTGCAGAAACCAGGCCTCCAATCCTCAGCATCGCCTTATGCAATGCTTATGGACATCGAAAGCGGTGTGCAAGGAATCGGAAGCGTGGAATTAGGGCAGGGGTCCATGATAGGCTAAAAGCAAACCCTAGCTGGCCGGCTCTCCTGTCCATCCTGCTCTCCAATGTCTGCTCTCTGGACAATAAACTGAACTACATCCGCTTCCAGCAGGCAACACGGTGAGTTCTGAACCGAGTTCTGGGGGCTGCCATTCAGTTAGACGGGTTCGCCTCATTTCATTCCAACAGAAACGCAGCTCTGTGCGGTAAGGCTCATGGTGGTGGCTTGTGTGTTTACATCAACACAGAATGGTGCAAGAACTTGATGCTAGTTTCTAGTTACTGCTCAAACTCGTTGGTCGAGTTTGTGACTGTTTTCAGGGCCAAACTATCACAGGCCATCAGAGAGGCGAAATGCGCACACGCCCAGAAAATCCACAGTCACTTCACGGATAGCAGCGACACGCAGCGCATGTGGCAGGGCATTCAGGCCATCAGCAATTACAATACAACATCATCCACCTGTGACAGTGATGCCTCCCTTCCAGATGTGCTGAACAAATTCTACGCTTGGTTTGAGGCACAGAATGAATTGGCAGCGAGGAAGACCACCCCTCCTCCCAATGACCAGGTGCTGTCTAACCACGGCTGATGTGATGAAAACTACACAGAGTCAACCCACGGAAGGCTGCTTGACCAGACTACATTCCTGGCAGAGTGCTCGGAGGATGTGCAGACCAGCTGGCAGTTGTTTTCACTGATATCTTCAACATCTCCCTGAGCAGCACAATCGTTCCAACATGCTTCAAGACTGCCACCATTGTCCCCGTGCCAAAGAAGTCTTCAGTGTCCTGCTTCAATGACTTCTGTCCTGTTGCACTCACATTCATCATCATGAAGTGCTTTGAGTGGCTCGTCATGAGGCACATCAAGACCCTGCTGCTTCCCTCACCGGACGCGCTGCAGTTAGCATGTTGCCCCAACCACTCAAGATGGTGCCATTGCCAACACCCTACATCTGGCCCTCACGCATCTGGACAAGAAGGACTCTTACCTTCGAATGCTGTTCATAGACTTCAATTCAGCATTAAACACAATCATTCCTCAGCACCTAATTGGAAAGCTGAATGTACTGGGACTGAACACCTCCATCTGCAACTGGATCCTGGACTTCCTGACTCGGAGACCTCAGTCCGGATTGGGAATAGCATCTCCAGCACCACCACACTGAGCACGGGGGCCTCTCAGGGCTGTGTGCTCAGTTCATTGCTGTTAACTCTGCTGACTCATGACTGTGCAGTAATGCATGGCTCCAATCACATCATCAAGTTCACCGATGACACGACCATGGTGGGTCTCATCAGCAAGAACAACGAGTCAGCATACAGAGAGGAGGTGCAGCGGCTAATGGACTGGTGCAGAGCCAACAACCTGTCTCTGAATGTGGACAAGACAAGAGAGATGGTTGTTTACTTCAGGAGGGCACGGAGATCATCAAAAGCACCAAATTCCTTGGTGTTCACCTAACGGAGAACCTCCCCTGGTCCTTCAACACCAGCTCCATAACCAAGAAAGCCCAGCAGCGTTTCAACTTTCTGCGAAGGCTGAAGAAAGCCCATCTCTCACCTCCCATCATAAAATTCTACAGAGGAACTATTAAGAGCATCCTGAGCAGCTGCGAACTGTCTGGTTCGGAGCTTGTACCTCATTGGATCGCAAGACCCTGCAGCGGATAGTGAGGACAGCTGAGAAGATCAATGGGGGTCTTTCTTCCCTCCATCATAGACATTTACACCACACACTGCATCCGCAAAGCCACCAGCATTGTGGATGACCCCACACACCCTTCACACACACACTCTTCATCCTCCTGCCATCTGGAAAAAGGTTCTGAAGCATTTGGGCCCTCACGGCCAGACTGTGTAACAGTTTTTCCCCCCAAGCCATCAGACTCCTCAATACTCAGAGACTGGACTGACACACATCCACGCACACACATTCTCTGAACTTAACACCATCCCACTCCCATTGCAATATTAGCACATTCCTGCATTGACTCCTGCACTCCCATTGCAATATTTGCAGATTTCTGCATTGACTCTGTTGCATTTTTGCTGCTACTGTATTTATAAAAATATAGTATTTAATGTATTGTCACTATTATACACGTTACCTAGCTGCTACCACAATAACTGCTATGTCCATATTTGGTATAAGCTAATCTGCTGAAGACTAAGTCATAGCATGTTATGTTCACATTTATACCATTTTTAAATTATATTGTTTCTCTTTGGCAGCTTTCTTCTGCACGACCTGTTATATCGGACACTTCCACACTAAAACCGTGTACTGGTCGGCGCTACACTGCCACTTACTGTGCCTATTATCCTGTTTTAGTAGTATTGTACTGGCCTGTGTTGTTTGCACATGTTTTCATGTGCACTTTGTGGCGAATGTGTAGATCTTTTGTGTCGTCTCATGTGGTTAGTGTGTTGTTTTATGTAGGACCATGGTCCTGGAGCAACATTGTTTCTTTTCACTGTGTATTGTACCAGCTGTATATGGTTGAAATGACAATAAATCCACTTGAACTTGAACTTGAACATGGCTGACTTCCTGTTGGGTGGAATCAGATAAAACTAAGTGAACAATAACCATACCAAATTTTGCGGACCTCCGACAATTTCATCCCTACCACTTACTGCGTTTGCTGGCGCTGTAGAGCTCCTTGACCACACCCAAGCCTAAACACATACATTTTTTATTTTATGCAGGCCAGATGTGCATGCCAAGTATTCTCACATGACAAATGGCTAAAAAACGGGTGAATGTGTTCAAAATAACTAATAATAATAATAATAATAACAATAATAATAATAATAATAATTGTGAAAAAACATTTAAAAAACAATAGGGCTTTAACACCTCCGGTGCTCTGGCTTTAAATATAGCTGCAAGCAGCGATGATGGGCCCAAGCAGTGCGGTGCCAGCGCCGCCTGGTGGATGTATAAAAACAATGCATAGTGAAGCGAGTGCTGTAGTGTAAAACACCCGAAATTACAAAAAAAGAGTATTAAAGTTTGATGTGTTACCACGGCAACACTTAAGATATCAAGACTCCTTTTGAAATTAGCCATATCTCAACAATATTTTGACCAAGTTTGAAATGATTCTGATAAATAAAAGAAGCCTATTTAAAAGTCTGTTTTAAGTGACACTTCCTGCTGCCAGTTGGTGGCGCTATGACCATGACTCACAGTAGTCACATCCATGTGATCAGCCCTTGTAAACAAACATGTTTGATCTAAATCACTCATTGCCTGTAGAAGATATGAGACACTTCCTTTAAAACTTCCTGTTTGGTGGAGCTAATGACTGTCATTTTGAAAGTTGTCCAGCTTGATGAGAACAATGTATTTATTGAGTTTGGTGACTGTAGGTAAAACTGACCCCACCACTTTAGTCAAAAGGGGGTGCTACAGAGCCCCTCCTCTACATCCATCTCTTAGCTTTTGCCTACTCCTAACGGCTGACAACTCTGATGTGTGTGCAGAATTTCATGAAATTTTAAGCATGCTAAGAGCCTCAAAAACATCAGAAAATAGTATTTGTTTTATGCGTTACCATGGCAACACTATTTAACGTATAAAAAATCATTTAATTTAATAATTTAACAATTTTAGATCAGTCATGTCTTGACATTATTCTGAGCAAGTTTGAAGCGATATGGATACACATAAAAAGACTATTTAAAAGTCTGTTTTAAGTGAGTCACTTCCTGCTGCCAGTTGGTGGCGATATGACCGGGACTCACAGTAGTCACATCCATGTGACCAGCTACTGTGACCAAACATATAGCTCAAGTTACATCTAAAATCATTCATTGCATGCGGAAGATACGTGTTTCCCTTTTTTGCCATAACTTTATTGCCTCGCCATGGCGAAATCATTTGAGATATCAAAAATCCCTTAGAAATTTAGCATCTTCAATGTCTTGGCATAATTTTTAACATGTTTGGTGACAATCACATGAATCCCCTAGGAGGAGTATTTAAAAATGCAGGGCCTGCAATTTAAAAAATAAAATAAAAAATACATTAAATCCTAAATGGCCAACTTCCTGTTGGGTGGAGCTAATGATGTCAGTGCGAAAGTTGTTCGAGTCGAGGAGAACAATATGTTTACTGAGTTTCATACAAATACGAACCCGTATGTAAGATTTATACCCCAAGGTTTTGTACAGTGTAAAAGGGGGTGCTACAGAGCCACCCCATGATGCCCATGTGCTACTCTTTGCGTGGGCCTAATGGCCGATGACTCTGATGTGTGTGCCAAATTTCACGAGTTTATGAGCATGTTAAGGGCCCCAAAAGCCTCTGAAACTTTGAAAAAAAATCCTTGGGAAAACGTTTGGGTTACGCATGTAACCGTGTTCCCTGAGAAGGGAATGAGACGTTCCGTTTAGCATAACACTATGGGGAGCGACTGGCATCTGAAGCTTTTGTAAAATCATGCCTCTATTTATATGATCAGGTGATGTGGCAATTGAGCGCATCATGTGATATATATATATCGCACCCGTTAACCGTGCCGTCAGCCTTTATTATCTGAAGCAAAGACACAATTCACAGGCCTACCCCAGTATGACAAAGCTACTCAGCATATCGTTCCCTTGTCAGGGAACAGGGTTACATGTGTAACCCAGATGTTCCCTTTCAAAGGGAACACCACATTGCGTTTAGCATAACACTATGGGAACGAGAATACCCACGCCGTCATACTGAGGGAACGGCCTGTTCAAAAAAGACCCAAGCCCGAGGGTCACTACAAGACACTCGAGCCCGGGGCGGAATGAATATCCAGGCTGTAATGTCGAATGAATGTGTGTGGTGTAGACCACCCTGCAGCAGCACAAACATCCTGTAAGAAAACCCCGTTGGACAAAGCCTTCGAGGAGGCGACCCCTCTAGTGGAATGAGCCCTTATGCCCAGAAGCATAGCGAGACCGCGCACCTCATAAGCGATAGAGATTGATTCCACTATCCAATTAGAAATGTGCTGCTTTGACACAGCATCACCTCTACTGTCACCGGCAAGCAGACCAGCAGCTGCTCCGACTTACGCCACTGGCCGGATCGGTGGACGTAAGTACAGACAGCCCTTACTTGACACAGCAAGTGCATTCTCTCTTTTTCCAGTGTGAGGAACAGAGGAGGGCAGAAAGCCTGCAACACCACAGGGTGGGCAGCAGATGTAGGCACTTTAGGAATATAATCCAGCCTAGGATACAGGAAGGCCTTGGCTAATCTAGGGGCAAGGTCAAGGCAGGGAGGGGTCACTGAGAGAGCTTGTAGATCTCCTACTCTCTTGACAGATGTCAGGGCCAGCAGAAGAGCTACCTTTAGAGTCAGAAGCTTCTCAGAGGCTGACTCTAAGGGTTCAAATGGGGCCCGTGACAGATCTTGCAGGACCACAGAAGGTGCGATCTGCAGATGGGCCTCAGGTGCCTGAAACCTTGAAGTTAGAGGAAGGATGTTGCCCCACAGAGGGTCCATCAACAGGGTCATGGCTGGCCGAAATGGTGACCACGTAAACCCTGATTGTAGGTTTTAGATTGTAGGAGCCCAAGCCACTGAGAAACGTTGTTGTAAGAACGCCAGGACTGTAGCTATTGCTCAGTTCACTAGGTCTACAGTGGTTCCCTGTGGATGGGAATCTCCCAAGGAGCGCCATCTAGCAGGGATATTATCTCTGAGAACCATATTCGAGCTGGCCAATAAGGTGCTACTAGCAGCAGACATAGACTGTCTTGGCGAACTCTCGCTAGAACTTGTGGGAGCAGAGCGATCGTGGGAAAATTGTACAGATCTGACCTCATGTGCACCATGGCGTCCAGCCCTAATTGTGCGGGAGGAATGAGGGCAAACCACAGAGGGCCGTGTGTTGTCTCCTCAGAGGTGAACACATGCAGTCCCGCTTGGCCAGACCTCTGCCATATGGACTCCACCACTTGTGGATGGAGCCACCAATCCCTGTGCCTCAGACCCTGCCTCAACAGGATGTCTGCCCCCACATTCCAGTTGCCCAGAATGTACATTGCACTCACTGACAAAACTTTCCCTCTGCCCAGAGAAGAATTAGTTGCGCCAGCCTGAACAGGGGGCGCGGACATAATCCTCCCTGGTGGTCAATATACGAGACCATCGCTGTGTTGTCTGTAAACACATGGTGACCTCTCAATTGAGGAAGAAGGAATTTCAATGCTTCTGAAATTGGAAATATGGCCCACATTTCTAGGCAATTTATATGCCACTCCAGATGAGGGCCGCTCCAGAGACCATGAGTTGGACAGCGGTCTAAGACCGTGCTCCAGCCCGTGAGGGAGGTGTCCGTTATTACCGTCTTGCACTAAGGAGACACCCCTAGAGTGTGACCCAAGGCTAGAAACCGAGGACACTCAAATTCTCAGAGCATGTAGGCATCGCCGCATGACCCTGATTACTCTCAGAGATTTCATCCTTGGACGAAACCCCCAACTTCTCAGCCACCACTGAAACTGTCTCCTTTGCAATAGGGCCAATGGTATGACATAGCTCCAATAGTCTCCCATAGAGACTGGAGGGGATGCCAAGATCCAGCTTTATCTTGCTCAATGTTGACAGGATTGACCATACGCATGTTGGGGATAGAAACACCCTCATCGTAGAAAAGTTCTCTACTGCACTGGAGAAAGCATACTTTTCTGAGGTTCAACCTGAGCCCCAAGCTCTTCATGTGGACGAGGACAACATCTCGATGTTGAACCGCCAGTTCCCTGGATCGTGCTAGAATTAACCAATCATCCAGGTAGTTTAGTATACGGATGCCCTGGAGTCACAATGGAGTCAGAATGACATCCATGCACTTTGTGAAGGTGTGAGGGGATAAAGCTAGCGATATTTCTATGTGGAAATATGCACCTTTTAGATCTATCGTCACAAACCAGTCCTCAAACTGAATCTGTGGAAAGATAAGTTTGGGCGTCAGCATCTTGAACCTGTATGTCCGAAGAGTACAGTTCAGATGACGCAGATCTAAAATTGACTGCATACTCCTCTATTTTTTGCAGACCAGGAATTAATGGCTGTAAAAACCTCCCTTCCTCAGGGAAAGGGGTACATGTTCTATGGCCCCAATGTCCAAGAGGGATCTTACTTCCTGCGCTAACGTCGGGCTCTGGTCTGTGCTGACTACTGTGGTGAGCACACCTCTGAACCGGGGGGGTGGGGGGTAGTTTCCACGCTGCCAGACGGTCTTTTAGTGACGTTAAATATTCCACATTCTATTGGAGGGAAAGCATTACATTTTTATTGCCCTGTGAGAGCTTGTTGACCAGAGAACACTGAAAACTTGGGACAGCCTTGGCTAGAGGAGGCCCTACAGTAGCACTGGGGGCTAACTGCCCTAACAACCTCCTGTCCCCTGATACATCCCTTCATGGCCCGTCAGGACCGCTCCTCTTTGTCTGCTTGGCCTTTATGATCATTCTCAGGTCAGGCCTAGTAGCAGGCCGCGACACAAGGTCCAAAATCCAGCAGAGAGCCCGACCTGGAAGACAGAGGAAGAGATGGAGCAGCGCTCGTCTCCGGCTTCTCTTCCGGATCCATAAGAGATCCCCCAGATCTGAGACGGCTAGCTGCGTCGGCAGCGGCCATCCCAGATCCGCGAGCCTCTGAAACCCAACCCGCTTCGGCTTCCGAGAAGAGAGCGAGTCGCAAGCGGAGCTGCCTAATGTAGGCATTACAATGTGTAGTCAGACATATCGAGGGCTGCCATCACATGCTCCAACCCCTAGACACTTCACACAGAAAGTGTGCACTACTCCCCGTGATGATACGGGAGCAAGGCATAACATACTTCCTGAATTCTCTCACTCATATTTTTCTCTCTCGCTCATTCCTTTCTTTTTTCTTCTCTTTTTTTAAAGAGATAGAAAAGTCCAGAGATTTTGAGAAAAGATAGAGAGGAAATGAAGCGTCTTTTTGTTTCTTTACACAAACAACCGGCATGCACTCTTGCTGAAGATAATAAGGCTGACGGCGTGGTTCACAGTTGCCATATATATATCACACGATGCGCTTAATTCCCACGTCACCTGATCATGGCAGGCCTATAAATAGGCATGATTTTACACAAGCTTCAGATGCCGGTCACGCACGAGGGCGCTCCCCATAGTGTTATGCTAAATGAAACATGGAGTTCCCTTTGAAAGGGAACAATATGGACATGCGCACTTTCAGTGCTTGGGCCATAATAATAACAATAATCCTTAGGAAAACAATAGGGTCCTGTGCACTTTCAGTGCTTGGGCCCTAATAATAATAATAATAATAATAATAATGAGGGCACTCGCTATGGAATACTTCACCCAGCTTGGCTTCGCATTGCATATAACGGTGTTCAGAAGGACTTTATTTCAGCGGAGGAAGCAGGAGACTATGTTAAACTCTTGATATCAGGGTGAACTGCATCACCTACACAGCGGAGTCTTTTTTGCTCTTCTATTATTTTTATTTTTTGCACTCGGCCTTCCAGCTCTACAGAATTCGGATTTTTATTGAAGATATTGTCGTTGCATTACTCCACCTAGATTTTGTGGACTTATTCCTCTTAAAATTTACTTCTGCATTAATGTGCTTCTCTGTTTTGATGCTCTGACCGGGTTAGAGTTTCTGTTTATTTAATTTTATTAGTGTTATCTCCTCTGCTTTACGTGCTACACTGTTATATTATTTGTTACAAGTCTTTAAAGGGTAAGGACATTATATTTATTATTGTGTGCAGACTGTTTATCAGACTTGGTAATTTTGTTGGTTAGTTCAGCTTACTCTCCGAGTTGTTTTCACATTAGAGTTGTTTTCACATTGTGAACAACGTTCGGTTTTTGTAGGATACACTGCTCTCTCATTTGTTTATGGAGACTTTGGGTGTGTGGGTGTTTGGAGGATTGTGAGAGTAAGCAGAACATGCCAATGCTTTGAAGGATGTAATGTTATTTAATTGCGAATCTGTTTTTAGAGTATTTAAACCTAACATGGTGAACAAATTATATTATAGAATTCAGGCAATTTTACTGGGGTTATCTCATACAGTGTAGCAAGTAATAATCTGGAAAGACCTTTGTAATATCACAGTCTAAAACTGGATTTAAAGAGAAGCAAATTAGCAAATGAATCACATGTAAATGAATCATACGTAAATGAATCACATGTAAATGAACCATATGAAAAGAGTTGATTTTGTTGCACTTGAGGTTACATTTGAGGTTTCAAATGAATGATTGAATTCCTTGAGCCAGGATAGAATGTTTCCAAATGTGACACTGTAATGCACGCCATAACAAGCAAGTTCAACACGACTAAAGACTTTGTTGTTGAGAAAATTAAAAGTTGTACAGTAGTCAGCTTCACAACAAATATATGGACCTCAAACCAGATGAAAATTTACATGACTATCACTGCACACTGCATTGCTGACAAAACAATGGTTGATTCAGGGCCACTGACATGGTGGCAAAAAAATGATGAACGCTATCCCAAGCTTGCTAGAGCTGCTAAACGCCTGCACTCCATCCCTTCCATGTCCAAACCATCAGAACACTTTTTCTCCAAAGCTAGCTTCATTGTGACTAAGATTTCTTCCCAAAAATGTAGACAAACTTGTGTTCCTTTCTTATAATAATATGAGAAAAATGAGATCGGAGGGAAAAAACAATAGTTATAACTGGCCATATTTTTTGTAGTGTTTCAGTTTGCTGTTACCCTATCTATTTACTTTATTCATTTTAATATAATGTATAGGCTATATTATATATTTTGTTTAGGAACTTCTGTTTCATTTGAAGGCTCATCCTTCACCGGAGTATGTTTGCACTGATATTTCTCTTAAATGTTTCATTTTGCTCTATATTTGATTGTTAATAATTTATATTTTGTTCCTACATTTTAAAAACATTTTAAAATGCTGTTTTACGCTATTTTTCTGTTTGAGTTTTTGCACCAAAAAGTTTTCTTGCTACTTGTCTGCACTGAAACTCAAACCATTTGTCCCTGAATATACTTAAGTAATTAAATTAATATCATAAACATTAGATTAGGTAACTAATGGCTTTAATGAACGACTACTAGCCAACTTAGAAAATCTATATTCACGGGAAGCCCTAGAAAAAGCATTCCAAAAACAATAGGGCTTTAGCACCTCTGGTGCTCAGGCCCTAAAAATAAATGTATGAATTCTCCCAAAAATTTAATTGAATAAACATGCTTGATTGATATATAATGAGCTCCTTAGCAGTGTCTGAGGCATCATTTTAACCGGACATAGATGATGTCATCATCGGGTGACAGTATTTAGCTGTGTCAACAGCCAGTGCCGGGCATCTTCCACTTTCCGATGCTTACCTGACTGCATTTGTGCTTGGGCAGTTCGCTCCTTGGTTTACTATGATATTTCTGGTTTTGAACTGTGGGTGCACTGTGTATATCTTATACTAAATAGTTTTAGATCTTTGAACAAAATACAAAAAAAAGGCAATCTGAGTAAACACACAATGCAGTTTTTATTTATTTACTTTTCAGTTGAAGCAAAAAAGTTATCCAACACCTATTACCCATGTGAAAAACTAATTTCTCCCCGAACTTAAAATCTGGTTGTGCCACCACTAGAAACAATACTGCAACCAAATGCTTATAATAACTGGAGATCAGGTCTTTCACTAGGTCGTATAATTATACTCATATGCTTTGGATCATTGTCTTGCTGCATAATCCAGTTGCGCTTGCGTTTCAACTTGAAGATCCTTTAGGATTTTCTGGTTGAGAGCAAAATTCATGTTTCCTTCAATTATTGCAAGTTGCCTAGGCCCTGAAGCAGCAAAGGATCCCCACACCATCAAACTTTCACCATCATGCTTGACCATAGGTATGATCGTTTTGTGGAACTCTGTGTTTGGTTTACGCCAAATGTAATCACCCGTCTTCCAAACAGTTCCACTTTCGACTCATCAGTCCACAGAACACTCTCCCAAAAAGGTTTGCTAATCATCAAGGTGTGTTTTGGCAAAATTCAGATGAGCCGTAATGGTCTTCTGGGTTAGCAGTGGTTTTCACCTCACCACACTTCCATCGATCCCATTTTTGCCAAATTTCTTTCTGATAGTGGAGTCATGAACAGTGACTTTTCTTGATGCAAGAGAGGCTCATAGTTCCTTTGATTTTCTCCTTGGCTCTATTATGACTTCCTGGATGTGTAGTTGCTGTGATCTTCGAG
This sequence comes from Ictalurus furcatus, assembly GCF_023375685.1. Taxonomy (NCBI): domain Eukaryota; kingdom Metazoa; phylum Chordata; class Actinopteri; order Siluriformes; family Ictaluridae; genus Ictalurus; species Ictalurus furcatus. Next base: position 13,095,230 of record NC_071259.1, on the reverse strand, counting down.
GAATTTTGGAAGGTTGGCCACTTCTGTGAAGGATCACTACTGGGTTTTTTTTCATTTGGAGATAATGGCTCTCACTGTGGTTCTTTGGTGTCCCAAAGCCTTTGAAATAGCTTTGTAGCCTTTCCCAGACTGATGTATTTAAATCACCACCTTCCTAACCATTTCTGAAATTTCTTTCAATTTTGCCATAGTGTGTTCCTGGGTAAGGCCTTTTAACCAACTTTATGCTGTTGAAAATTTCCATTTAAGTGTTGATTTGACTGAACAGGGTTTGCAGTAATCAGGCCTGTGCAATGAACTTGAACAGTCATCCACTGCAGGTACCTCAGAGGGCTCGCCAGACCATGGGAACATTGGTGGTTGACAGCCTAATACACACTGAAAGGGGGTTAAACCTGTGGAGGTGTGTTTCAGGGAATTCTGCGCATACTCAGTCCAAGGCAAAAATACACGCCATTGATACTGCTCACGACTACAATATGAATGCCGAAACCTTCCAATATCTTGATTTAGTCTCTTCAGTTGTCTGTTAGCCTGCAAATGATAACCAGAAATTAAGCTTACATTGATGTTGAGTTGATTGCAAAAAGCCTGCCATACTCTAGATGCAATTGCGGACCGCTGGGAGTCCATAAATTCTGAAAACATGATTGAGCGTTAACGGTGGGGGCAGTGGTGGCTTCGTGGTTAAGGCTCTGGGTTACTGATCGGAAGGTCGGGGGTTCAAGCCCCAGCACTGCCAAGCGGCCACTGTTGGGCCCCTTGAGCAAGGCCCTTAACCCTTTCTGCTCCAGGGGCTCTGTATCATGGCTGACTCTGCACTCTCACCCCAGCTTCCTGACATGCTGGGGTATGCGAATAAAATTATTTCACTGTGCTGTAATGTATAGGTGACCAATAAAGACTCATTATCATTAACCGTTTCCATGGCTGTTGGTAGACCTTTCAATGGGAGGAGACAACATGACTTGGAGAATCTGTCAACTATAACAAAAATAGTAGTGAAGCCATTAGAGTTGGGCAAATCAGTAATAAAATCAACTGCTAAATGAGACCATGGTCATTGCAGAATGGGTAGAGGTTCCAGCAGGTCTACCGAACATTGTCATGGTGTTCTTGATTGTGCACAAGTATGACATGATTTAACATATGCAGCGACATCATTAAGAGTGGGCCACCAAAAGGAATTATGTACCAAAGCAACTGTTCTGTTTGGGTGACCCATGCTCAAAGAAGTAGGGACCCATTGCATGACTCACTGGCTTAATTCTTGTGGCATATACTGCTTATTGTTATGACACTGGAGTGGTTGAGGTTCATCTTGGAGGGAATGGTGGATTTCCTCCATGATATCCCTCCTAATCGGCATGATAATTACTGATGGGGTAAGAATGGGTTCTGGAATGAGAAGAGTGTTAGTGGAGTCATGCATACAAGATAATGAGTCAGCCTTGCTATTCTTACTGCCTGGGTGATAGGTTACAGTAAAATTCAACCATGTAACGAAAAGAGCCCAATGGGCTTGGCATGGATTCAATCTTTTGGCATTCTTGGTGTACTCTAGATTTTTATGATCAGTGATCACCTGGAATGGGTAGAGGACTCCTTCCAACCAGTGTCTCCATTCTTCCTGTGCCACCATGATGGATAACAGTTCCTTATTGACAACATCATAATTGGATTCTGCAACAGAGAGCTTTCTGGAAAAGAAAGCACATGGATAAATTTTACCTGGGGTACCATGTTGTTGCGATAGGACTGCACGATAACACTATCTGAGGCTTCAACTTTAACAATGAAAGGCAGTTTGGGATCTGGATGTTTGAGTATTGGGGCTGTGGTAAAGCTGTTCTTGACAGTATCAAAGGCGGATTGAGCTGGCTTTGTCCAGGTTAGTTTCTTTGATTTTCCCTTGAGTAAAGTTGTGATTGGGACACAATTGTGCTGTAGTTTCTGATGAATCGCTTGTAAAATTTGCAAATCCCAAAAATCTTTGGAGTTCCTCGATTGTGGTAGGGGTTGGCCACTCTATAACAGCCTGTACTTTAGTTTGATCCCTTTCTACTCCCTGGTGACTGATAATGTACCCTAGGAATGTCATGGTAGTGGTGTGGAATTGACACTTCTCTGCCTTTACATATAGCTGGTTGTCATGTAGGCAGGTAAGTACTGTCTTGACATGTTGTACATGTTCTGTGGACTGTGAATAAATCAGGATATCATCAATCTAAGTGATCACACTGGTTGAGGTGGTCATGAAAGATTTAGTTGATAAATGCCTGGAACACGAATGGGGCATTAGCTAGCCCATATGGCATGACCAGATATTCGTAGTGCCCCCTAGTGGTGAGGAAAGCAGTTTTACATTCATCTCCTTCCTTAATTCTGATTAAATTGTAGCTACTTCTCAAGTCCAGTATTGTAGAGATCTTTGCATAATGCAACTCTTCCAATACAGAGAACACCAGAGAAAGGGGATATGGATACTTAATTGTTACAGCATTAAGTGTTAGATAGTCAATGTAGAGACTCAGATCACCATCTTTTGTATCAAAGAAAAATCCTGCAGCAGCGAATCTAGAGATGGGCGAATGAAACCATAAGCTAGAGCTTCTTCAGTATACTCTTCTATCGCTTGTGTCCCCGGGAGTGATAAAGGACAAATCTTACTTTTAGGTGGTGAGGCATTGGGCAGTAGTTCAATGGCACAGTCCCAGAATCTAAGGTGACAGTTGGGTAGCCTTCTCCTTGCTCCTTCCTAGCCTCAATCATGTCACTGTAGTCATTGGGGATGTGAGGCTGGGATTGCTGCACTTGGCTTTCAATTCACATGGTTAAACATTGAAGTCAGATGCCGTCATTAAAACAGTGGGCATGGCAGAATGGAGACCAATTAAGTAGTTCCCCCTGTCTCCAAGATGTCTGTGGGTCATGCATTGATAACTATGGATAGCCTAGAATTATGGGGCTAAGTGGTGATGAAATAATATAAAATGTTAGTTCTTCAACATAAAACAGTCCAATCTGAAATTTCATGGCAACAGTTTGCAAGGTTATCTGTCCTTTTCCTATGGGTCCATTTTCAACAGCAGTAATATGTAATGGTGGTGTAATGGATAGTTTGGATTGTTGAGATTATTATTGAAGTTCTTTGACGAGTTCATGGTGGATGTGATTAATGGCAGATCCAGAATCAATTAATTCTGTAACACAGTAAGGATCATCATTATACAGCTTTATTGGAAGAGTGAGACTTTGATTTGTGAGGTTAAGGAAAGATGTCACACTCATTTTTAATACTTTCAAAGTTCCAGTGCTGGTTTTATTTGGGCAGAGAATGCAGCAATGACCAGGTTGGCCACAACAGAAACAGAGACATTCCAGTAAACGTCACAGATGCTCTTCCATACTTCACTTGACTCTCTAGACACAGAAGGCTGAGATTTAGATGCAAAGGTAACTGACAGAGAATGACTAGAATGTGGGTTGTGTCGTAACATTATCAACCTTGATAGCAAGAGTGATAAATTGGGACAGAGTGAGTGCCTCGTCCTTAGAGGCTAGTTCAACTCCTAACACTAAATTCAGTCCCTCAACGTGTTCAGAGCATTATCATTCCAGCCACTTTGAGTGGCTAATGTATGGAAACATACAGCAAAATCCACTGCTGACTGATCATCTTGCCATTAATGTAGTAGTTGCACAGAAATGTCTCTTCCTTCAGCAGCACATTCAGACACCTCTTTGATTGGTTGGGCAAAATATGAGTAGGAACTTTGAACTTGATTGTCGTTGTCCCAAACTGCAGTGGCCCATTCTAACACCTTACCCATTAGTAGCAACATGACAAACACATTTTGTATGTTCTTGTTTAATTGCGACAGGCTGATATGAGAAATAGATGGCACATTGCTGTAGAAATCCCTTGCACTTGTCGGCAGATCCATCAAATTTTTCAGGTAAGGCCATTTTTAGTTCCGAATGGGATGGTGGAAGAGACTGAATGTAGTGTGTAAGATGATCATTAGCTGCTCACAGCTTCATTAACTGACCTTGCAATCCTGAAAGCTCTTCATTCTGGTATGCTATGGTTGCATGAAGTTGAGCAACATCCACTGGATTCTGGTCAGGCGAAGTATTCAGTAATGAACTTGAAACAGGAGGAGGAGTAGAATCCATATGTGGGTGTTTATTGTATAAAACAACAGTACCAGGCAGATAATCCAACAGTGAGCAAAAGGCATAATTACAGTCAAGGCAAAGGTCATAAACATGAATGCATCAAACAACTCCAAAACATTAATCCAAACTTATAAATCCAAAAGACAGGCAGGGAAGGGATACATGAGGCAAACAGTAACATGAAACACACTTCATAAGGCAGGCTAGATCCAACAATACTTTCCAATGAATCTGCAGAGCTTATATACACATGAGATAATGAGTAAACTAGCCACAGGTGTGTGCAAGATGGCGGGGACAAGGATTCTGGGAGATGTAGTTTGTGAAATATTAGTATTCGGGGGATGGCTCCCTCTGGTGGCTAGTTGACTGATCTGTGAGTTGAGATATTACAGCCTGGTTGCGTCTAGTCCAGCTGAACCCCAATATGAATGCAGTTTCATAGATTTGGGGAATTAGTAACTATGCGGGCAAATACATTTTCACACAGGCCCAGTTGGTATTGGATATTTTATTATATATATATATATATATATATATATATATATATATATATATATATATATATATATATATGTGTGTGTGTGTGTGTGTGTACTGCAGTTTTCAAACAGGGCCACAGATTCTCAATGGGATTGAGATCAGGGCTTTGACTGAGCCACTGTAGGCCATTTACCTTGTTGTTCTTGAGCCACTCCAATGTTGCTTAGGCCTTGTGCTTGGGATCATTTTCCTGCTCAAAGGTGAATTTCCCTCCAAGCTTCAGTGTTTTAGCAGACTGAAGCAGGTTCTCTTGCAGTATTTCCCTATATTTTGCTCCATCCATTCTTCCATCAAGTCTAACAAGATGCTCAGTTCCTGCAGATGAGAAGCATCCCCACAGCTGCCACCACCATATTTCACTGTAGGGATGGTGTGTCCCGGGAAGTTGTAGAGTTTGTGCCACATGTATTGCTTTGTGTTTTGGCCAAAAAGTTCATTCTTGGGCTCATCTGACCACAAAATCTTTTCTTACATCACAGATGGGTCATGCTCATGCTTTCACATGGTACTTTTTGAGTAATGACTTCTTTCTTGCCACCCTCCCATACAAGCCAGTGCTCTCGATATGGTTGACACCATTACTCCATTCCCAGTCACTGAACTCTATCTCCTTCAAAGTGATTGTTGGTCTCTGTGCGGCTTCTCTCACAAGTCCCCTTCTTGTTTGAGCACTAAGTTTTGAGGGGTGTCCTTTTCTTGACAGTGTCTTAGTGGTGTAATTCCACTTCCTGATTATTGATCAACTGTGCTCAGTCAGATATCCAAACACTTGTACCCTTTTATTTTGTACCTTTTCCCTAATCTATGCATTTGTTTTACTTTTTTTTTTTTTTCTTCAAATTTCTGTAAAATGCTCTTTGGTCTTCCTTCAGATTACAACCTGATCAATGAGCCTTCAACAATGGGGTTTTATCCATAAAACATGACAAAACTTTAACGTTTAACAGTTGGATGCCAATGGAAAGGTAGTTGTGTCCTTGTTAGGGAAAATTCTTTCATTGGTGTAAACTGGGAGTCTGCACAGCAGAGGTTGAATACTTATACAAGCAAGATATTTTAGTTTTTAATTTTTCTTAAATGTTTTCCAACAGAAATCTAATGTTACCTTACAATAATTGATTTTGAGTGTGTGTGTGTGTGTGTGTGTGTGTGTGTGTGTGAGTGAGCAGTGCAGTGCATAAAATAATATGGGCCAAGAGCTTTGGGTAATGTTCATGACTGGTTTGAATATTTATATAACTGCTGATCTGCTGGGATTTTCAGGTCAGATCAGTGGAGAATGGCCAGACTGGTTTGAGCTGAAAGAAAGGCTACAGAAACTCAGATAAAATCTCTGTACAACTGTGGTGAGCAGAAAAGTATCTCAGAATGCACAACTGGCTGGTGAAAGTGGTGTAATGGTGTGAAGAATATCTTCATGGCACACATTGGGCCTGTTAATACCAATCAATCATCACTTGAATGCCACAGCCTATTTGAGTGTTGTTTCTGAACATGTGCACATGTTCATGGTCACAATTTACCCATCTTCTAATGGCTACTTCCAGCATGATAATGCTCCATGTCACAAAGCAACAGTCATCTCAAATGGTTTTATGAACATGACAGTGGGTTCAATGTTCTTTTCTGGCTTTTCACAAGAACTGAATCCAATGGGAGTTTCACGGCATGAAATTGCACCTGAAAAATCTGCAGACATGACATGATGCAATCATGTCAACATGGACCAGAATCTCAAATGAATGCTTCCAACATCTTGTCAAATAAATTGCACAAAGAATTGACACTGTTTTGACAGCAAAGTGCAGCCTCACTGATATCACCAAATTGTTAGTTTCTTCTTTTGTGTTGCTTTTCCAGGTTTTTACCACAGCCTGTTTCAGTTGTTGTTTGTTTCAGGGGGTTTCTCACTTCAGTCTCCTCTTCAAGAGGTGAAATGCATGCTCAGTTGGGTTAAGGTCTGGTGATTGACTTGGCCAGTCTAAAACTTTCCACTCCCCCCCGATAAATTCCTTTGTTGAGTTGGCAGTGTGCTTTGGATCATTGTTTTGCTTCATGAAAGTTCCTCTTAATTAATTTGGATGCATTTCTCTGTAAATTGGCAAACAAAAGGTTCTTCATTCTGCTGCTACTATCATGAGTTACATGATCAATAAAGATTAGTGAGCCCATTCCAGAAGCAGACATGCATGTCCAAGCCATGACACAACCTCCACCATGTTTAACAGATGAGCTTGTATGTTTTGGATCATGAGCAGGTCCTTTCTTTCTCCACACTTTGGCCTTTCCAACACATTGGTAGATGTTAATAATTTTTTCAGAACTTTTGTTACAGATACATCTCTATATTTCTTTGCAAATTCCAATCTGGCTTTCCGATTCTTACTGCTTATGAGTGGTTTGCATCTTGTGATATGGCCTGGTTTGCATCTTGTGGTATGTGGTGGAGGTTGCTAGTGATGTAACTGACTGTTGTTTTGGGGTTTTCTTCACAGCTCTCACAATGTTTCTGTCATTAGCTGTTGTTGTTTTACTTGGCCAACCCATTCACTATTCAGTACTGCTCATTACACTGGTTGTTTCATTCTTTTTCAGAACAATCCAAATTGCTGTATTGTCTATGCTCAATGTTTTTCCAATGCTTCTGATTGAGTTCCCTCTTTTTGATATAAAACCCAAAATTTTACATGTGAAATCTATAAGTCTGCATTGAGCTTGACTGAGAGAGGCATTTTGTGGGAACCTACTGACGCCTATGTCTGTCTGCTTTGCTATATATGAGATAAATACAGAAATACACTCAGTCTGAAGCTGATTTTTGGTGTCCTGAGTTTTACTGCCACACACAACACAGATGACAGATCTTTAGCAAGGGTTTTTAAACTGGCTACAGTTAAATGACCAAGTCTAAGTTCAGATCTCAAGCCCACTGAAATGCTGTGGCGGGATCTTATGCCCTCAAACACCAATGAGCCGAAGCAATGTTGTAAAGAAGAATGAGCCAAAATTCCTCTAAAATGATATGAGGGACTGATAAAATCCTCCAGAAAATGTTTACTTCAAGTTATTGTTGTAAAGGTGGCTCTACATTTTAATGAATGATAGATGTGCTTATTTTTTCCCACCTGGTTTCTGAATGTTGAGTTACAATTTGGGAAAATTGTGTTTTTTGTTGTCACCTGAGGTTATTTGTTTGTAGAAGTTGGTGATGACCACACAATTATTATTTAGGTTCTGATAAATAACAATGAATGTATGTATGTTTGTGTATTTATGCTAATTCTAGCTAAACTACCATGCCAACATTGAAGAAGGTGCATGAAAAGCTTTACATTTACATTCCAATGGTGTCTCTTTGCTTAGTCATGATCCATTAAATAAATTCAGAGTAGTCAGTTGTGGCATCGATAAAGATCACAGAGAGAGAGTCCTCAGTCTGGCATAGATCAGCAGAGATTATGCTAAACGTCTAGTCATAGTGTCTCATTTGTTTCTCCAGAGATTTCAGATGAAGTGTTATGTATCTTATGATATTTTGTTTACAGTTTTCTGAGGAAATTGCACTGACGGTCCAACCATAGCCTCAGTTTAGTCAGCTTATCCAGAGATTGTGGCAAAGGCCTTCGTGACTCACTGTGCACAATTACTATCTTTGAAGGTCCAAATTGCTTCTTCTCTATGTTTTGCAACAGTAGAGACTTGGTGGAAATTAAGGCAGGATCATCCAGTATTAAGAGTCAAAATCACGACTCTCAGAGAGTTCATTCAGAAAATTTGAGTTTATGTAAAGAAAATTATCCATCCTAACCATTTTTGGTATTTTTTCTGGGTTAGACAAGAATGGTCATACTTTAGGGGTTATACTGCTGGCAAAGTTTCCACTCCTAAATAAATGTCTTCAATTTAGACATAAGAGAACGATGCTTAGTAATCTTCTTCTCATCCGAGGAAGCTTCATCACATATTAATAATGGGGGTGCTGAAAATTTTGATCAACAAAAAATCTACTACATTGAATATTAACCGGTTTCAGCTCCTTAGAAACACTTTGCTTGCAGAACTGATGAAAATGTATATGAACATGTGTTATTTGTATGTGTATATGAAATAATTTTAATTAATGGCATATTTTTTCCCCAGATCATGTAGAAGAAAACATTATGGAATCACTTTGTAATTTGCATTTCTAAAACAAATACCAGCACAAGTCTAAAAATGCTAATTAGTCTGCAGTTAAAAGAGAATGCTTACTGGCCTTAAAAGAGTGCTTTCAGACCTTAATGTTGGACTTTTTGTAAGGAAAAATGGCCCCAACAAGAGAGCTGTCAATTGAAACAATAGAAAGGATTATAAAACATCTTCCAGAAGGAAATCCAACATGGAGTGTGGCAAAAGATATTGGTTGTTCCCAGTCAGCTGTGTCTAAAATTTGGTGCAAGTAGAAACAAAATGGGAAAGTTATAAAAGGAAAACATACAGGTAGACCAAGGAAGATGGCAAACATCAGGATAGAAAAGTCAAAGCAATATGCCTTGAAAATAGAAAATGCACAACAAAAATGAAAAACAAATGGGTGGAAACAGGAGTCAATGTTTGTGACAGAACTGTAAGAAATCATCTGAATGAAATGTGTTCCCTTTCAAAGATAACCCCACGTTGTGTTAGCTCAATGCTGTGGGAAGTGCCGTCGCACGTGACCAGCATCTGAAGCTTGTGTAACATCATGCCTATTTATAGGCCTGTCGTGATCAGGTGACGTGGCAATTAAGTGCGTGACGTGATATATATATATACGGTACCTGTGAACCGCGCCATCAGCCTTACTATCTTCAGTGAGTATGCATGTTGGCCATTTGTGTGACGCACGCAAAAAGACACTTCATTTCCTCTCTATCTTTTCAAAAAAAAAAATGAAAGAAAAATCTATTTACTTTTCTGTCCCTTTAAAAAATAGAAGAAAAAAGAATGAGCGAGAGAGAATTCAGAAAGTGTGTTACGCCTTGCTCCCATTTCATCATGGGGGACGGACGGACACACTTTCTGTGTGAAGTGTTTAGGGATGGATCAGCCCTCGACGGTTCTGACTGCGTGCATTGTGAATGCCTTACAATTAAGCAGCTCCACTTGGGACTCGCTCTCTTCTCGGCTGAAGGGAGATGGGTTTCAGAACCCCGCGGATCTGGGCCAGCCCAGGTCCTGGGATCTTGTATGGATCTCATAAATCTCCCTCACACCGCAGAAAACTCCCCTTTTTTCCAGAAGTGCATAATGAGATATCACGTTTGTGGGGAAAACCATACACTAGCCATGTTTATAACCTCGCGACGTCTGATTATTCAGCCATCGTGGGGAGTGAACAGCATGGCTATTTAGCTACGCCGAAGGTGGAGGAGGCACTTGTGAGCCACCTCTCTCCATCAATGGCAGGTAATTTAGGGGAGCCAGCTTTGCCTTCCAAGCCATGTAAGGCCACCTCGGCATTGGTAGGCAAAGCCTATGCAGCAGTGGGTCTTGCTTGTGGGTCACTGAATACAATGGCAGTGTTTCAGGCCTTCCAAGCAGACCTGAAGAGTGAGCTTGACACTGGGGAGGGAATTGGGCCCAAGGCAGGGCAATCAGCGTCTATGTGGCTGCTGGTGTCAGGCGGCTGAGGCACATCTGCAGACCACACATACCTTCCTGGGACCTTTCTGTAGTACTGGAAAGTCTGTCGGGTGCCCCATTTGAGCCCTTAGAGTCAGCCTCTGAGAAGCTTCTGACTCTAAAGGTAGCTCTTCTGCTGTAAGGACAGCTCTCAAGTGAGTAGGATTTCTACAAGCTTTCTCTGTTGCCCCTTCCTACCTTGACTTTATGCCTGGATTAGCCAAGGCCTTCCTGTATCCTAGGCTGGATTATATTCCTAAAGTGCCTACATCAGCTGCCCAGCCCGTATTGTTGCAGGTTTTCTGCCCTCCTGTATTCTCATTCCGACAGCATTGAGCTAACACAACGTCTCGTTCCCTTCTCAGGGAACAGGGTTACATGCATAACCCAGACGATTTACATATAGAAAAGCTAAATGAAAACCAGCACTAACACCTAAACAGAAGGAAACAAGGTTACAGTGGACTAAAGAGAAGCAATCCTGGAGTGATGATTAGATGAAAGTGATAATCATTGATGAATTACAAATCTGTATTGTCCAAGGAGATCATGCTGGAAATTTGGTCTGGTGCCGTACTAATGAAACATATAAATATGACTGGCTGAAGAAAACAATCAAATTTCCCCACTCATTTATGATATGGGGTTGCATGTCAGGTAAAGGACCTCACCAGTCAATACACAGCTGTACATTGATATTTTTTACACTTTTCTCATTTCATTGATAGAAAATAATTTTCGTGATATTTTTCAGGATGATATTGCTTCTTGCCACAGAACAAAGAGTGTTAAAGTTTTTCTTCAGGAATGGCATATCAACTCAATAACATGGCCAGCAAACAGTCTGGATCTCAATCTGATTTAAAATTTATGGTGGAAATTTAAAAAAAATTGTCCATGACGAGGTTCCATCTGGCAAAGCTGATCTGTCAACCACTATTCAAGAAATTTGGAGCCAGATTGATGGAGAATATTGTTTTTCATTAGTGACAACGTAAATTCTCTGAGGCATGGACGTCATAAAAGCCCAAAGAAGGGCAACAAAGTATCAACTGTTTTTTTTGTTGATGATTCCATAATTTTTTCCTCTACTTAAAACTATTTAATTTAACTTGTTTGAGTTATGTTTCATGAAGCCAGAATGTTCATCTGTTAAACAAAAATTGTTTTGTGTCATATCTGTAATTTTTTATTTGCTACGAAGTAAAAAAGCCAGGTGAGCATCTTCTAAGTGTGATGATTCTATCATTTTTGCCACGGGTTGTAGTCCAGTACAATGTGAAGAGCTAGAAGAAAATTATTTTCCAGTTCAGGATTGATCCTTATGAATTGTAATTGCAATCTTCATATGTAAAGATACCTTATAAAAAGTAGTGAAGTATGAGAATAAAGCACCTTGTAGAGAAGAAATATCATGATTAGTACTTGTTAAAGTATGATGCATGACAGCTATATGGAAGTTATTACACTGCACTCTCTCTATTCTTGCACCAAAGGGAAATTTTTAAAGGAGTCCATCCAGGCCTTTAATATATGAATATAAATGAACTGATTATTCTAGCACAAGTGTCTGATGTATTAGTTGTAATTTGTCAGATAAAGTATACTCAAGGTTGCAGTTGGAATAAACTGTGAACTAAGTTTAGCAGTATAGCTTAATTTTAATCTATATTTACTATTGTAGTGTGTCAGTGAGTATATAATATTTTAAAGAAAATCCAGGCTGCTTCATCGATGTAATGTGTTATGCTTCTTGAGTCACTGCCATTGGGGCATGCGTGCCATGTAACAAATAGCAAATAATTTGACATAAAACATGCATATTGATTTTATTTGTGAGTAACAACCTACAGATTTATAGCCGCATTAGGTCTGGTTTACACTTGAGGCATGCAGGCAGCAGCAGTGGCAAAGTGAGCAGCATTGTTCACATACTTGCATACATAAATTATGTACATCTGGATGATTGAAGGGAAAATCCACTAGATGTCACATCAGAACCAAAACATCCCTGATCATTTCTTGCAGAGCAAAGGTAAAAAAAAAAAAAAAAAACCCAAAAAACAATGACAAGCTCTGTCTCAAAGACTTTCTGCTCTCATGAACTGTGTCTCAAATTGAAAACTCTGACCTTAAATGTAAAAGTATTTACTAATCTAGAAGATCCAAAAGACTGGTAGAAAGTCAGGCCTTTCAGTAGATTTGAAGGCTACATGAAAGATTTTTAAAATAAGACAACTGCAAGAAAAATTAATAACAATAATTGTTAGTAACACAGTAGCACATAAAATAACAATTAGGACTGCAACTAATGATTATTTTCATAATCAATTAATCAGCCGATTATTTTTTCAATTAATTGGACAGGGAAAACCCAAATTTCAATACGATTTTTTGATTTATTTAAGATAAAATCCACAATTATATATATATATATATATATATATATATATATATATATATATATATATATATATATATATATATATATATATATATATGTATGTATGAAGAGAGAGAGAGAGAGAGATTTATTGATAAATGGTGCAAACAAACAAACAAAAAATCTGTTGCCTGTACCATGAAGCCAGTTTAGATGCTAGTGAGACAGGTTTCAGTTTAATTTGTGCCAACCCTGGGTTTTAGGTACCATGAAAGCGATTTGGCTTTTACGGTTTTTCTCACCATAGTAATAATAATAATAATAATAATAATAATAATAATAATAATAATAAACTTTATTTTATAAAGCGCCTTTAAAAGCAGCTTCTCAAAGCGCTTTACACAAAATAAGCAGTACACAGAAAAATAAAACATATAAAAGTTAATAAGAACAACAACCATGTTAATAATTAATAATAATAATAATAATAATAATAATAATAATAAAATAATAATAAAATAATAATAATAAAAAAAGACATCAGCAGTCAAATGCAATTTTAAAAAAGTGTGTCTTGAGTAGAGCTTTAAAAATGCCAAAAGTCTGAGCTTCCCTGAGTTCAGGAGGAAGAGAGTTCCAAAGTGAAGGAGCATAGACAGAAAATGCCCTGTCACCCATAGATTTTAGGCGGGTTTGTGGAACAGCTAACAAATTGTACTGTGAGGAGCGTAGTATGTGATTTGGGGTGTAAGGGATTAATAAACCAGATAAGGAATGCGAAGCCAAGCCATGTAGTGCCTTGTATGTCAACATGGTGATCTTAAAATCGACAAGGAACCTGACCGAGAGCCAGTGTAAGGACTCCAAAACAGGAGTAATATGTTCACATTTCCTGGTTCCCGTCAGGATCCTGGCGGCAGAGTTTTGAACATATTGCAATTTGTTAATTGTGGATTTAGAGACTCCAGCTAAAATGGCGTTGCAGTAATCCAGCCGAGTGACAACAAATGAGTTTATCAGCTTTCAGCCACAGAGAAGTTTAGTATTGGGTGAGGTCTAGCTATATTTCTGAGCTGAAAAAAGGATGCCTTCACAGTGCTCTAAACAAAAAAATCAGGTGTGAGGCTGGTAACAAAAATTACTCCAAGGTTCCTCATTTTTCTCTGGGTCTCTAGAACAGAGCCATCAACAAACAGAGACAGGGAACCTATAAGCATGACTTCAGTTTTCCCGCTGTTCAGGCACAGAAAGTTATTGTTCATCCATGTTTTTATCTCAGAAATACAATCAGAAAGAAAACAAACATCAAGGATTTCACCAGATTTTGAGTGAATGTAGATTTGGGTATCGTCAGCATAAAGGTGATAATGGAGGCCAAGCGATCGCAGCAAATGCCCAAGTGGAGATAGATAAATATTTAAGAGTAGAGGGCCTAAAACTGAACCGTGAGGAACACCAGTGAGCACAGAGCTAGTGTCAGACCTGTAGCCACCCATAGAAATAAACTGGGAATGGTCAGTAAAATAGGATTTAAACCAGTTTAAAACTGTCCCAGCTCTAAGATCAAGAAGAATAAGAATGGACGCAGCTCCAGAATCAGAGGCCATCAACAAGCCATTGGTAACTTTGACCAATGCCGTTTCGGTGCTGTGAAGTTTACGAAAACCTGACTGAAAGGGTTCAAAGAGGTTATTAATTGTAAGATGCTTACATAGTTGAGAGCAACAACACGCTCAAGTATTTTTGCCAAAAACGGAAGATTTGAAATGGGACGAAAATTGTTAAAATCATCCACGGAAACATTTTCTTTCTTTGGTACAGGTGTAACAGCAGCAGTCTTTAGTACTGCTGGAACAACCCCAGTCTCCAGTGATTCATTTATAATGCTGAGGATAGTAGGGCACCAAACATCCAAGCATGATTTAAATAGGTTCGTGGGAATTGGATCCACCAAGGTATCCATTTCATGCTGGATACCTCTCTTGTGAGAGCCTTGGAATCAAGCAGTGAGAAATGAGTGAAAGAAACACCAGTGAACCCAGATGGACGAAGGAGTGAAGTAGCAGATTCAGGTGTTACAAGAATTTCTTTGTGAACATTATCGATCTTAGAATTAAAAAACTGAAGAAAAGAATCGCATAGCTGCTGAGAAACAGGCAAAGTGGTAAAAGCATTAATTTGAAGCAATCTGTTTATGGTTTGTCTGGGATTATTTTGATTATTTACAATAACCTGAGAGAAGTAAGAGGATCTTCCAGTCTCCATTAGTGCTCGATAATCACCCAGAAGATCCTTCCACACTTGATAGTAGACATTCAGTCCAGTAAGGCGCCATTTGCACTCCATTTTCCGACAAGCAGCCTTTCTAGAGCGCAGATTGTCATTATACCATGGAGCAGAGCGGGCGAATGTGACCTTATGTGACCTTAGAGGAGCAAAAGAGTCAAGATTAGCAGCAAGAACAGAATTTAACTGCAGAACTTTCTCCTCCAGTGATGAGGGATGCTGATCACTTAAGGTGGAAACAGCAGAATTGGAGAAAGCTGTCTGATCAATAGACTTCCACTTCTGGAAGGTTACTGTTCGGATGGTAGGCTCACCTGGATGATACAGTTCCAGATTAAAAAGACAGCTGAATGATCAGACAGTGCAATGTCAACAGAGGAAAACTGCGATACAAACGAGCCGTTTGCAATCACGAGATCACGAGAATATGGCCCTTGTTATGAGTCGGGTCAGTTACAAACTGTGTGAAGCTAAAACAATCAATTAGCGACAGAAAATCCTTAGCTGCCACAGAGTCACTCCAGTCCACATGAATGTTAAAATCTCCCACAATTAGAATTCTGTCAAACTTCATTCTCAACATTGACAGGAAGTCAGCGAACTCTGACATAAAAGCTGCATGTGTCAGCATTAGGTGGTTTATAGACTGTAGCGATGATGGTAGATTCCGCTCCTATAGCGGAAATACTCAAGACCAGGCATTCACTTACACTCCATGGCTAACCTGCTCCAGGACAGGTTATGTTCTGGATTCAAGATCTCCGATTGAAATTTGAGCAATCAGCTATGAGCAAAGACACATCTAGGTGATGTAACTAATTGTCATTGTCTGTTGCAATGGCTTCAATGTTCTTCCAAATCCTGTGGACATCTCTGCACAAATTATTAGATGAGCACTTCGCAGAGAAAGAGTTTTTAGGGCTAGACAAAATCCCCTTGCCTTTCCTGATACTTACTGTATGAAAGATACCAATTTTCCACAGAAGGAATCATGTATCTTTGCGAATTTCTTGAGCCGCACATAAGGAATGTGACATGTTGAAGCCATGCCCTTACTGTACCACAAATGGTATGTATTGCGTTGTGTTTGTTTGCAAGTGGTACATACTTGTATGTGGTCGGTGATGCAGAGTACCTAGGGAAAAACACGGTTTGTCGAACAATTTGCAAGGTGGTCCTCGCAATGCAGGGGTACATAAATAGCTTTACTGTGTTCCCTGGACATTTATCGACAATGTCCATAAAAGAGGGTTTTTCTAAAATTTCCAGAAAGATATATTGAGAGGGTGATATCACATGAACAAATTTAACCTTTTACATTCACTTTTTTTCCCCAAAAAGAAGATTGAACTTAGAGCAATTAAATGTATTATACAATACAGTACATGTTAAGAATGATTTTTTTTTTTAAACTTTAATTTTTTTTTTAATCTTAAGATAGGATTCCCCAGCTTCTCCTTGATGAAATTGACCCTATCACACTTGACCTCCCAGCTAGTACAACTGTCAAAGATGCAATCACCATACAATATTTTACTTAATAAAAGCACATTGAAACTTTAGATAGATCTGTTATATGGCTAGAGAGGGAGAGAGAGCAAGAGAAAGTTGTATTAATAAATATTCATAGTGTTCATACTAAAGTGTTACTTGGTTAAATAAGTTCACATACTGAAATCTGTTTCTCCAGCTGTTTGATCTCCAATTTAATTTTTTAGATTTGAAGCCTCCTCAGCTCACAGTCCAGCTCCTTTTAGTGTACAGTCTAGTTCTAGGTTCCTTTTGTAAAGGGCCCTGACTGAGTCTGTTTCCACCTGAACAAACAATCATTACAAGTTTTCGGGAGGTTAATCAAATCACAGAAATTGGTATGTGTTCAACAAACACAGGACTGACTAATCTATGTCAAGGGTTTAAAGAATTACCTTGTTTACATTCCTTCTTAAGTAGGATACCTATGAACTGAGGGAGAGGCCTCAGTTTCTGGGGCAGGTTGAGAAAAATCCTATAATAAAAAGTGATAGAAGTGTAAGGGCTAGTCACTCCTTTTCATGCCACACATTCAAAAGCCCAGTGCATTCACCTCAGCAACTGTCTCAGAACACACAGACAGAGTATCTTCATCATTTGCTTCACCATAATAAATAAAAGTAGGCTAATGGAGCATAACTGTTCATGGTGTCCTGTCTGCTGCATACTGACCTCTGTGTGGGAGACTGTATGCATGTGTGCTGGCTTCAACAGAGGCACT
Source organism: Ictalurus furcatus (assembly GCF_023375685.1). NCBI lineage: Eukaryota > Metazoa > Chordata > Actinopteri > Siluriformes > Ictaluridae > Ictalurus > Ictalurus furcatus. The sequence goes on along the minus strand of NC_071259.1, from coordinate 13,077,942 downwards.
GTATTTCCCTGTACTGCAGAAAATAGTCAGCCATATATAAAACCTGAAAAAAATATTAAGGTATTGCACACACACCCAGGGTCAGTTACTTAGAGAATCCTGCACCAGGGTCAGATTGTACAGCACCTGTAATCCCATCCATACTTGACGGCCCTTATTGCTACTCAGAGCCAGCTCCTCTGCAACAGTGTATTCTGAAGGAGGTGGCCCTCGCCCAGTTTTCTGAATTTCACACTTTTTTCTAATTGCTGCTGTGTGCATGTGATAAAATGTTCACACAAAAACAATAAAAAGGGAATTATATTTTGTTTTGATCTGCTGCCAAGAATGTAGGGTTAGGTTTATACACTATATATATATATATATATATATATATATATATATATATATATATATATATATATATATATATATATATAGTATGAAAGAGGAGATTATTTAAGACTATATTCTTGAAAAAAGATTTGGGTAAAAACAAAGGGATGGATTGAAAAAGGTAGAGGAATTTTGGAAGAATGTTCATTTTTACAGTGTTTATTCTACCAAGAGGGGATAATGGTAGAGCTACCCACTTTGAAAGACTGACTTCATGTATGAAATTAAGGGTGTAAAATTCGCCGCCATTAATGCAGAATAGGAATGGGTGACATTAACTCCGAAATATTTGAATTTTGAATCCTCCAAATGAAAAGGTATTTCAGTCTGTTTTATCTTTTGGCCAGATTGGTTTACGGGTAAGCATTCACTCTTTTGTAGGTTAGTTTATACCCTGAAAATTTCCCAAAGTCATAATACGCGTATTATCTCTGGAATAGATGCAATTGGATCTGTAACATAAAGTAGTAAGTCGTCAGCATACAGGGCTAGTTTAAGTTCAATTCCTTTGCGAATTATACCCTGAAATACAGGAAGAGTTCTAAGCGTTATCGAGAGAGGCTCAATCACTATGGCAAAAAGTAAGGGAGACCGAGGACATCCCTGGTGCTTACCCCATGACAAAGTAAAATAGTCAGATTTAGCATCGTTGGTATATATGGAAGCTTGCGGTTCCACATATAATAAGCGGATCCATGATATCAGTCCATCCCCAAAGCCGAACCTCTTTAGCACTATAAAAAGATATTCCCATTCTATCCTATCAAATGCCTTTTCTGCATCCAAAGAGATGACCACTTCAGAGGAGTCACTGTTTTGTTTTGAATACAAAATACTAAGTAGAGTACGAATATTAGAAAAGGAATGCCGTCCTTTTATAAATCCGGTTTGCTCATCTGAAACAATGCTATTAAGAATCCCTTCTAAACGAGAGGCCAAAAGTTTGGCTAAAATCTTGACATCAACATTGAGGAGGCTAATAGGTCTATATGAATTACATAATGTTGGGTCCTTCCCATCTTTGAGCAATAGAGTTATAGATGCTTGTCTCAATGTTTGTGGCAACGTACCTAGTTCTAAGGATTCCTTGAATACAGCCAGATGTAATGGGGCCAATGCAACATGAAATTTCTTATAAAATTTGGAAGGAAACCCGTCTGGGCCAGATGATTTCTTAGATTGATTGAGTTGATGATCTCATGTAAGGTGATGGGGCTGTCAAGTTCAGATGCCAATAAAGGGTCAACTCTGGGAAAATCAATATTTCTAAGAAAATGGTCCATGTTACCTGAATTGTCAGGATCCCCAGCTGTGTATAAAGAGGAGTAAAAACTTTTAAAAGTTGAATTAATTTCTACAGGATCCAAGGTTAATGCACCACTGGACTGTATAATCTGAGTAATAGAGCGCGAGGCCGCCCGGCTACGCAATTGGTGAGCCAACAACCGACCGACCTTATCTCCATATTCATAATAATTGTCATGCGTATGTAACAATAGCCTCTCCGCCTCACCTGTCGATAACAAATCAAACTCCGCCTGCAAATTAAGCCTTTGTTTATGCAGCTCAGGGGTCGGGTTGAGAGCATATTGGTCGTCAATAGCTCGAATATTATCAGATAACTCTTTTTTCTTATTCTTGCATTGCTTATTGGCATGAGCAGAATAAGAGATTATCTGTCCCCTTAAGAAGGCCTTTAGAGTTTCCCAATGTAAGAGTAAGAGATTGAATCAGTTTGATTAGTAAGAAGAAAATCATCTGTCGAAGTAGAAATATACTTGCAAAATGCTAAATCGGATAAAAGCAGAGAATTAAGCCTCCATGGGGGTGAAAGGCGCTATGTGAAGGCAGAGGAATGTCAAGACTTAGAGGAGCATGGTCTGAAATAACAATTGGTGGATATTCAGAGTTTACAACCCGAGAAATTAGAGAATTATTAATAAAAAAGTAATCAATGCGAGAAAAAGATTTATGTACGTGATAAAAAAAGAATATTTTCTCACTGTGGGGTTAAAATACCTCCACAGATCAATGTAACCATTCTGAACCATAAACTCAGAGTATACCTTTGCCATTGCAGAGGAAACCTTTGCAACAGTGCTAGATTTGTCCAAAACTGGGTCAGTAACACAGTTTAAATCTCCCCCAAAAATCAATAGATGTGTGTTCAAAGCAGGAATCTTTGACAACAAATTCTGAGCGAAAGGAGCATTATCAAAATTCGGGGCATATACATTCACCAAGACTACTGGCATTTGTGAAATTTTCCCTTCCACAAGCACATATCTACCATTTACATCAGAAATAACGTTATCAAAGGAAAAGGGCACAGTCTTACTTATCAGGATAGAAACTCCCCCAGACCTGGAATCAAATTTGGAGTGGAACATATGCGATGTCCAGCGAGCTTGAAGTCTGCGTTGATCCCTGAGACAGAGATAAGTTTCCTGAAGAAATGCAACCTCAGGTTTTTGTAGTTTATATGTGTCAAAATCTTGGATCTCAGAACTTTTCTATCCATTTAAAAAAAGAGAAGAAAAAAAAGGAATGAGCAAGAGAGAAAAATATGAGTGAGAGAATTCAGGAAGTGTGTTACGGCTTGCTCCCGTTTCATCACGGGGAGTAGTGCACACTTTCTGTGTGAAGTGTCTAGGGGTTGGAGCATGTGATGGCAGCCCTCGATAGGACTGACTGCGCATTGCAATGCCTACATTAGGCAGCTCCGCTCGCAACTCGCTCTCTTCTGAGAAGTCGAAGCGAGTTGGGTTTCAGAGGCTCGCGGGTCTGGGATGGCCGCTGCCGAGGCAGCTAACTGTCTCAGGTCTGGGGGATCTCTTATGGATCCGGAAGAGGAGCCGGAGACGAACGCTGCTCTATCTCTTCCTCTGTCTTCCAGGTTGGGCTCTCCGCTGGATTTTGGAGCTCGCGTCGCGACTCCTCCTTCTGCTATGGAAAGCCAAAAGAGAAAAAAAGAAAAAAACACACACACACAAATAATAGTAATAATTATTCTCTGACTCCACGGAGCCAGAATAGTGTACTAAAAACTGAGAGCAGCATATAAAGAGCTGCTTGAAGTGATTATTAAGGCTGGATGAGCTTTTTTCTCCCCAATGAAAACAAATTCCTCACACTACAGAAAACTCCCCTTTCTTCAAGAAGTGCATGACAAAATTACAGGCTTCTGGGGGAAAACCATTCATAAGCCGTATTTATAACCCCATGATGTTGGATTATTTGACCATTGTGGGGAATGAACAGCATGGCTATTTAGCTATGCTGAAGGTGGAGGAGGCACTTGCAAACTACCTCTCTCCATCGACGGCAGGTAATTTAGGGGGGCTGGCTTTGCCATCCAAGCCACCGTTTAAGGCCACTGGGGCATTGGTGGGCAAGGCCTATGCAATAGTAGTCTTGCTTGTGGGTCACTGCACACAATGATAGTGTTTCAGGCCTACCAACAGACCTGCTGAGTGAGCTTGACATTAGGCGGCATTCAGCCAGTTCCTTCCCTGTTGTGTCGAGTTCACCTGGCATCCACGAGCGGAGCCCGGGCCAGCACTAGTGTGAGGGAGACACAGAAGGCAAGTATGGCAGCCCGGCAGCCCCTGCAGACAGCCAGGGGAACCGGGCAGCCACGGTTGCGGCAAGCAGACAAAGAAGAGCGGTCCTGAGGGGCCGTGGAGGGATGTATCAGGGGACATGAGGTTGCTAGGGCAGGTAGCCCCCAGTGCTACTGTAGGGCCTCCCCTAGCCAAGGCGGTCCCCAAGTTTTTAGTGTTCTCTGGTCAGCGAGCTGTCACAGGGCATTGAAAATCTGATGCTATCCCTCCAATACAATGTGGAATAGTTAACGTCACTAAAATACCATCGGACAGCGTGAAAACTACTGCCAAATGTGTCTCCATGGGTTTTGTCTACCGTAGAAAAGGGTTACCAGGTCCAGTTTATAGCTCAACATCCCCAATTCAAAGGTGTGCTCACCACAGTCAGACCACATCACAGCACAGACCAGAGCCCGACTTTAGCGCAGGAAGTAAGTTCCCTTTTGGACAAAGGGGCCATAGAACATGTACCCCGTTCCCTGAGGGAGGGAGGTTTTTACAGCCGTTGGTTCTTGGTCCGCAAAAAAGATGGGAGTATGCAGCCAATTTTAGATCTGCGTCATCTGAACCGTACTCTTTGGACATACAGGTTCAAGATGCTGATGCTCAAACTTATCGTTCCACAGATTCAGTCCGAGGACTGGTTTGTGACGATAGACCTGAAAGATGCATATTTCCAAATAGGAATATCGCCCAGTCACAGGAAGTTCCTGAGGTTTGCGTTTGGAGACAACACATACCAATTTCGGGTTCTTCCCTTCGGGCTAGCTTTATCCCCTCGCACCTTCACAAAGTGCATGGATGCCGCTCTGGCTCCCTTGCAACTCCAGGGCATCCGTGCACTATAGTACCTGGACGCCTGGTTAATTCTAGCACGATCCAGGGAACAGGCGGTTCAACATCAAGATGTTGTTCTCACCCACATGAGGAGCTTGGGGCTCAGGTTGAACCTCAAGAAAAGTAAGCTTTCTCCAGTGCAGAGGACAACTTTTCTAGGTGTTATATGGGATTCTACTACGATGAGGGCGTTTCTATCCCCAACACGCATAGGATCGATCCTATCAACTTTGAGCAAGATAAAGCTAGGTCTGGGCATTCCCTCCAGTCTATACGAGAGACTGTTGGGCCTTATGGCAGCAGCAGCCAACGTCATACCATTGGGCCTATTGCACATGAGACCGTTTCAGTGGTGGCTGAAAAGTTGGGGGTTTCATTCGAGGATGAAACCTCTGAGATTAATCAGTGTCACGCGGTGATGCCTACATGCTCTGAGTATTTGCAGGTGCCCGCAGTTTCTAGCCTCGGGTCACAATCTAGGGGCATCTCCTTACCGCAAGACGATAATGACACACATCCCTCACGGGCTGGGGTGCAGTCTTAAATGGCTGTCCAGCTCACGGTCTTTGGAGAGGCCCTCATCTGGAGTGGCATATAAATTGCCTAGAGATGCGAGCCGTATTCCTAGCACTGAAATTCTTTCTTCCTCAGTTGAGAGGTCACCATGTGCTAGCTAGTTGTGTCAGACAACACAGTGGTGGTCTCATAAATCAACCACCAGGGAGGGTTACGTTCACGCCCCCTGTTCAGGCAGGCGCAACTAATCCTTCTCTGGGCAGAGGGAAAGTTCTTGTCAGTGAGTGCAATGCACATTCCGGGCAGCCGGAATGTAAGGGCAGACATCCTGTCGAGGCAGGGGCGGAGGCCCAGGGGTTGGAGGCTCCATCCACAAGTGGTGGAGTCCATATGGCGGAAGTTCGGAAAAGCAGAAGTGGATGTGTTCGCCTCCAAGGAGACAACACACTGCCCGCTGTGGTTCGCCCTCACTCCTCCCGCACCAGTGGTGCACATGTGGCCAAGGTCACATCTGTACACTTTTCCCCCGATTTCTCTGCTCCCACAAGTTCTAGTGAGACTTCGCCAAGACAGTCTACATCTACTGCTAGTAGCACCTTATTGGCCAGCTCGAATATGGTTTTCAGAGATAATATCCCTGCTAGATGGCACTCCTTGGGAGATTCCCATCTGCAGGGATCCACTGTAGACCAAGTAAACTGCACAATAGCTACAGTCCTGGAGTACATACAAGAACATTTCTCAGCGGGGTGGGCTCCTTCTACAATCAGGGTTTACGTGGCCGCCATTTCGGCCAGCCACACCCCTGTTGATGGAGCCTCTGTAGGGCAACATCCTCTAACTTCGAGGTTTATGCATGGTGTCAGGCGGCTGAGGCCCATCTGCAGGCCACGCATATCTTCCTGGGACCTTTCTGTGGTCCTCGAACCCATTTGAGCCCTTAGAGTGGATCTACTGTCTCAAACCGAAGGCTGATTTATCACCCTCGGCCAGAACTATGGAAACTGTGGGTCTGGCCCCTGAGGGGCACCAGCTCATAGATTCTGGTCTCACAACTGAGGTTGTAGAGACCATGTTAATTGCTTTAGCACCATCCACAAGGAAATTGTATGTACTCACGTGGCGGCTTTTTGTCTCGTGGTGTGAGGAACATCAGCTAGACTTCAATTCAATCAAATTTTATTTGTATAGTGCTTTTTACAGTGGACATTTTCTCAAAGCAGCTTTACAGAAACATATAAACACGGTATACATATTTTAAATGGGCGAATTTATCCCAATTGAGCAAACCGGTAGCGACGGTGGCAAGGAAAAATTCCCTAAGATGTTAAGAGGAAGAAACCTTGAGAGGAACCAGACTCAGAAGGGAACCCATCCATATCTGGGTAACAACAGGTAGTGTGAAAAAGTTCATTATGGATTTATATGAAGTCTGTTTGGCCTTAGAAGCAACTGTATTCCCAGCAATCAGGATTTTGAGTAGCTGAGAGCTCTATCCAGAGGTAGGGCATCCGAAACAGATCTGGCAGGTCCGGTGAGCCGAAAGGATCAGGATCTCTAGTATCTCCATAAAATCGTGTGTGGCTTGACAGAAGGAGAGTGGGAGAGAAGAGATTGTTAGGACTATGCTTAGCATATCAGAAAGTCTACTCATGGTAGGCTTGAGTAAACAAATACATTTTAAGCCTAGACTTAAACACTGAGACTGTGTCTGAGTCCCAAACACTAAATGGAAGGCTGTTCCATAACTGTGGGGCTCTATAAGAGAAAGTTCTTCCCCCCACTATAGCCTTCGCTATTTGAGGTACCGTCTGTGTAGGCGTGGTGGATCATAGAAAACCAAAAAGTCGCTTAGATACTGTGGCACGAGACAGTTTACTGTTTTATAAGTTAATAATAGTATTTTATAATTAATGCGAGATTTCACTGGGAGCCAATGCAGTGTTGATAAGATTGGGGTGATGTGGTCGTATCTTCTGGTTCTAGTTAAGATTCTAGCAGCTGCATTCTGGACTAACTGGAGTTTGTTTATGCTCCTACTGGAACATCCAGAAAGTAAGGCATTACAATAATCTAGTCTAGAGGTGATGAAAGCATGAACTAATATTTCTGCATCATGTAGTGACAATATATTTCTTATCTTAGCAATATTTCTGAGATGAAATAAGGCTATCCTAGTAATATTATCTACATGATCAGGCAAATGATAGACTGGAGGCAATAAGACCATCCAGATTTACTATGAGATCAGAAAGCTTACTTCTAGCTACAGGTGGTCCTAGTAGAAGTACTTCTATAGATAGTGTCTTATCAGAATTAAGTAATAGGAAGTTAATAAGCATCCAACATCTAATGTCCTTTACACATTCCTCAACTTTACCAAGCTGCTGTCTGTCCTCTGGCTTCGCTGAAACATACAGCTGTTTATCATCAGCATAACAGTGGAAGCTAATTCCATGTTTACGAATAATTTGACCTAGAGGTAGCATATGTAAAGTAAAAAGCATTAGTCCTAAAACAGAACCTTGTGGAACACCAAATTTAACCTCAGTATGCGTGGAGAAATCGCCATTTACATCTACAAACTAATAGCGATCGGTCAAATAAGACCTGAGCCAGGACAAGGCCGTTCCCTTAATGCCAACACAGTTTTCTAGTCTATCAAGTAGAATAGTATGATCTATAGTATCAAAAGCTGTGCTAAGGTCAAGTAACACAAGCAAGGAGAAACAGCCCTGATCAGAGGCGAGTAGTAGGTTGTTTACTACTTTAACTAGCACTGTCTCTGTGCTATGATGAGGCCTAAATCTGACTGATACATTTCATGAATGTTGTTCCTATGTAGGTACGAGCATAGCTGCTGTGCTACAACCTTTTCTAATATCTTGGAGATAGGGTTAGGGTTAAGGTTAATATCTAATAAAAAAAATGGTTTCAAAGAAAAAAAGGGACATAGGGATTATATTACAAGTGTATAAAAATACATATTAACCTGTTTGGTTATTGTATCACACTATATTGTGTTCTCCAATTCAAGTTAAATTATTTTATGCCTCTCCCCCTCAGTTATATAGGCTGAGAGAGAGAGAGTACAGAGTAGTTACATTTAGCAGCATGTCATAACAACAAGCTTCATGCTTGTTACATTACTGCTTTTAATCTGTCTATGAATGACAATAAACTCATTTCTGAACACAGATCTGTGGTTAAAACGTCACCCTTATTAACTACATGGCCAATGGGCTCTCTCCCTACCACAGTATATAAGTGGTTGTTTATACCTCCCAGAATGTGTCATGGTCGAAAACCCGCCCCTTCCTTTCGTTACTATGGACTACAGAGGTATGTGTTTTTAGCTTTGTTGCTTAGCTGTTCAATGCTAGCGTTGTCCATTTACCATGCGATTTACTTGTTTAGTGTGTCGTTGGGCTACCGAGACTGTGTGCAGGTGTGATGTGCTGCTCACAATCAGTGCGGTGTGCCATCAAGGCTCCCAACTGTGTAGCATAGTAGTTTAACGTAGCTCCGGTCGGAGCGCCAGCTGTTATCGTCACAACTATTAAAGACGCTATCATGATTTTCGTATGTGCCATCGTGAGTATCATGTCATCGGATCATGGTAGGTAAATCATTTAGTTATATTACTCGAGCTAAACTATCTTGCATGCTTTCCAAATTGAGGTTGTAACACCTGTTTGTTCTTAGGGTCCTCGATTTTGCATGCGTTAAGGCGGGCTGAGTGAGATGTGGTCATTTCGGTATAGCGCCTCCCCCTCACTCGGAGCCACGTTGCTGTTTGCTTTGGGGCTGCTTTGGGGCTGCTTTGGGGCGGCTTCATTCTGTTTGGTTTTGCTGCTTGATGTTTTGATTTGTTTTTATTGTTTTATGTTGTTCTGTTTTGTTTTGTTATTTTGTTTTGTGTTGGTTACTGTCACGGAGATCAGCTTTCTTTACAAAACAGTCTTTATCAGTTATGCTGAGACTGCTATGTGGTAGTAGTGGTTTTGGTCAGCTTTGGTAAACTTGCTACCTGCAATCAGTTTGAGTGTGGGGTTATCTGTGTTTTTGTGACCATAAGTCTGTTTTCGTTTTGTTTTATTTTTTTGCTTGTCTGCTTTGAGCATATTGTAATTGACTTTGTGTCTTTGTTTTACTCCTTGTAGGAGCTGAGTGCTTCCTGAGGCTGGGGGGAGTTCTGTGCTGCACCTTAGGCTTTACTTAATTAAGGGTCGTTATTATTGCTGTGTTTATTTGCAGTGAATTTTGGTGGATATGATTCTGATTAGTGGGGTGCTTTTCCCGTTTTGTATAGCTGGTGCTGTCGTACTAGCCTGCCCTTCATACCGGAAGCCTCAGTCCTCCTATGATTATTGTTAACTTCCTCTTGTGACTGTTTTATTTGACCAATGCCTGACTGTGTTGGATGTTGCTTCTTTTAAAATAATTCTTGGCCAGTCTTTTTTAACTTTAAAATAAAATGTATTCTTGTATGGAAACCCATGCCTCTTGCCTGTTCTAAGTGGAACGTACTTGCGTGTCTTTATTTGGGTTATTTTCCCCGTTTTCTCGGGGTGGTGTAGTTGGTACAAAACGAAACAAATGAGACGCATAGCTACACGTGGTGTAGTTGTTGCGAAAAACGAGCCACATTGCTACACGTGCGTAGTTGTAGAGCAAAACGAGCTACATTGCTACACGTGGCGTAGTTGGCAGGATTTATGAGGAACGAGCCACATTGCTACATAGGTAACAAAATTTAACTATCTAAATTTACTTTAAATGCAATGGTGGAGAATTCAACAAATTAATCTAAACAGCTAATTTTCCCTATAAGGAATTAAATGTCAATTCAATTTTATTTGTATGGCGCTTTTTACAATAGACATTGTCTCAAAGCAGCTTTACAGAAATATCAACACGGTATACAGATATTAAAGGTGTGAATTTATCCCAACTGAGCAAGCCACTGAGTGGCGACGGTGGCAAGGAAAAACTCCCTAAGATGTTAAGAGGAAGAAACCTTGAGAGGAACCAGACTCAGAAGGGAACCCATCCATATCTGGGTAACAACAGATAGTGTGAAAAAGTTCATTATGGATTTATATGAAGTCTGTTTGGCCTTAGAAGCAGCCGTAGTCCCAGCAAGCTGGAATTGGAGTAGATGAGAGCTCCATCCAGAGGTAGGACATCCGAAAGGGATCAGGCAGGTCTGGAGAGCAGAAAGGATCAGGATCTCTAGTATCTCCATAAAATTGTGTGTGGCTCGGCAGAAGGAGAGAGGGAGAGAAAAGAGTATTAGGACTGTACTTAGCATAATAGAAAGTCTAGTCAGAGTAGGTTTGAGTAAACAAATATGTTTTAAGCCTAGACTTAAACACTGAGACTGTGTCTGAGTCCCGAACACTAATTGGAAGACTGTTCCATAACTGTGGGGCTCTATAAGAAAAAGCTCTTCCCCCTGCTGTAGCCTTTGCTATTCGAGGTACCGTCAGATAGCCTGCATCTTTTGATCTAAGTAGGCGTGGCGGATCATAGAAAACCAAAAGGTCGCTTAGATACTGTGGTGCGAGACCATTTAGTGCTTTATAAGTTAATAATAGTATTTTATAATCAATGCGAGATTTCAGTGGGAGCCAATGCAGTGTTGATAGGGTGATGTGGTCGTATCTTCTGGTTCTAGTTAGGACTCTAGCAGATGTCACTCATTATGGGTCTCCACTAATAGGTAATATTTGATGCATCCCACCACATCACCAACATGGAAGCAAAATGGCCAGGGCCTGTACATGATGGCAGAATATTCTGGGAGTTGTTGCTGTGCCATCCATTTGAACAGGGTATGTTTTGCCTTACACAATAGTTTTTTTTTGTTTGTTTTGTTTTTTTAATTCTACATGGTTTTAACCACGTGTGTATATATATAAAAAATATACTGCCCCTGTCATTACAGGGAACTTCAGTGGTTACTTTCTGGGGGACAGAGGTTACCCCTGTCTGCCCTATATGATGACACCCTACCCTGAACCTGATCCTGGACCACAGGTACGATTTAACATGGTCCACAGTAGAACATGGTTCAAGGTGGAGATGACAGTTGGTATCCTGATGGACAGGTTTCAGGGCCAACATTGGCTCAGGGTCAGTCCAGAAAGGGCATGCGACATAACAGTGGCTTGTATTCTACTTCACAACATTGCCACAATAAGAGGTAAGTGCCCCCCCATACTCTTTATGAAGATGGTCAAGAGGAAGCCCCAGTTAAACCAGTGGACCAAAGAGATGGCGAGATGGTACGAGATGTGATCTGCCAAAATCACTTCTATTTAAATGACTAATGCACAAAGTGAACACTCAAGTGTGGTTCATTGTTTCTTTATTTCCTGTAATTGAAAAAGATATTTGAATTCATTACTTTACCATTCAACAATAATTGACAAAATAATAATCATTACTAGGCAAATACTTTGCCCACTTTAACCAGTGTTCCAGCAATTTAATTTCAAGCCTGGCCTTTATGTTCAGCTTTTTTCCCTCCATTTGAAGTTATAGAAGATCCCTCTCCATGTCACTTTTTCTAATTTGCCTTTGAAGATGGACTTTATACAGTTCCTTTTCAGGCACCTAAGAAGACAGAATGATAATTCAATATGACTGATAACATACAGTGGGGGAAATAAGTATTAAACACGTCAACATTTTTTTGAGTAAATATATTCCTAATTAGGCTATTCCATTCATAGTTCCTTCAATTATGAAGGAATGGATGAATCTTTATTGATCACATATACATATGCACAGTGAAATAATTTTCTTTGCATACCCCAGCATGTCAGGAAGCTAGGGTCAGAGCACAGGGTCAGCCATGATGCAGCGCCCGGAGCAGAGAGGGTTAAGGGCCCTTGCTCAAAGGCCCTTGCTCAAGGGCCCAACAGTGGCAGCTTGGCAGTGCTGGGGCTTGAACCCCCAACCTTCTGACCAGTAGCCCAGAGCCTTAACTGCCAAGCCCAACCACTGCCCAATTATATGAATTCTGCCAGTACCATGTGATGAAAAACAGCCCCACACCATGATGCTTCCACCTCCAAACTTTATTGTTGGTAAAGTGTTTTAAGGGTGATGTGCAATGCCATTTCTTCTCCAATCATGATGTGTAGTATGACAGTTCAATTTGTAGTAAGTTCAATTTTGCTCTTGTCTGACCAGACTACACTCTCCCAGTATTTCATACGCTTGTCTAAATGAGTTGTAGTGTTGTCCCCCTATCTATATAGAGGAGAAATAAGTCACAAGCATGACGGTTGGTGTTACTTCCATGAGAGCTTTACTTGAATCGAATTGTCAAAAATACAACAATATACACATAAACATAAACAGTTGTACAAAACAGAAAACATAAAGTGTATTAAGACATTATTTAAATAAAAGTACAAAACACGCCTTTCATTTCCACATGTTCAAGTTACGGCTAAACACAAGTTAGCGCTTTTCTGGTTTGCCGTACAAGGCGAGGGCCTGGACCTGCACGTGCGTGCGTGCACGCACATGCACGCACACACACGCACACACACACACGACAAAACTTACTCACATCTACTCAAAAACCATCAGAAACAAAATACAAGCACATCTCAAAATGTCAGCAAGTTAACACAGATAAAACAGGTGAGTTAAACATGCACAACATACCTATATAGAGGAGAAATAAGTCACAAGCATGACAGTCGGTGTCAATTCCATGAGAGCTTTACTCGAATGGAAAAAAAAAAACGCTTTTCCTCCAGGTATTTGGGCGGAGACTAAAGCAATTGATCCCAGAGTGCAGGTTTCACACCATCCTAATAGATGACTGATCAGCGTTATACTCACTTGAATCAATGTATTAACACATTAAAATGGAACAACAGTGAAAAATAAACACTCTTAACTCTCTTTTTTAAACATTTGACTATTTAATTTTTTACACTCTTTTTTCATTACTGATCATGAATTTGATTCTGCTATACCTTGTTCCAGCATCGAGCATATCACATTTCAACTTGTCACAATAGCGAACTTTAAACGAGCTTCGACATGCCTTTTCTTTATTAATGGTGTCTTGTGGGGTGAGCATGAGCAGTGGAGTGCATTGTCTATTGTACTCTATGACTATGGCACCTGCTGCCTCCAAGTGTTTCTGGAGCCCTTTCTGAGTGGTCCTTGGCTCTTGGGCTACTCTTCTGACTATTCTTCTGACTCTCTTGTCAGAAATCTTGTGAGGAGTTCCTGTGTATGGCTGGTTGATGATGCAGTGATGTTGCTTCCACTTGCGGATAATGGCCCCCATGGTGCTTACTGGAAGATTCAGAAGTCATGAAATATGTCTGTTTCTGATTCCATCAATATGTTTTGCAACAATAAGATTCTGAAGGTCTTGGGAGAGCTCTTTGCTTTTACCCATCATGAGATGTTTCTTGTGTGACATGTTGGTAATGAAAAGCATTTGTATAGACCATCAATTTACTAACCCAGCTGATATTAATTTGCACAGATAGGGGGTATAATTACTTATGGATTGCAGCGGGTTCCTTGCCTTACCTTGCCTTGGAAAACTGCTTTGTCTTAGCGTGTTCAATACTTTTTTCCTGTGTCATTCCACTTTATTACACATAACTTTATTTATGGACTTTAATGTTGTGAATTCTTTATATGTGCAGATTTCTAGAGTTAGTAGTGATGTCTGGTGAAAATTTCATGTGAATAACCTCATTGTACTGAAATTTTTTTTTGCCGCCTTAATACTAATTTCCCCCACTGTAAATGTTTGTAATACACACACAGATCGACTATTTTTAATCAGGACAACTGCAAACAATTTGTTACACTGCCAAGATTCTGTGTTGAGGTAGATGGACCCTCCTCTGTACAGGAATCCCCAGCCATAATCTTTAAGGGGACAACGACAGTTTTAATATCAAACATCTTATCTTTAAAAAAAAAGGGAATGTATTATGAAGTATATATAAAGTAACAGTCAGTATATGGTGTGGCCACTAGCTGCTTTAAGTACTACAGGGCATCTCATCTTCACCAGATTTGTCTGTTCTTGCTGTGAGATGTTACCCTACTCTTCCACTAAAGCATTTGCAAGTTCTCGATCACGTCTAGTGGATACATGGTTACATGTGGTTTGCCACTGCAAGAACAATCAGCTGTCCTTCCTGTCTCCCTGTAGCACTGTCTGAGGCGTCTTACATTATGGACATTGCAATTTATTGCTTTGGCCACATCTGCAGTCCTCATGCTTCCCTGCAGCAGGCCTATGGCATGTTCACGCAGGTGAGCAGGCACTTATACATTTTTCTTCTGTAGTTTTTAGAGTCAGTAGAAAGGTCTCTTTAGTGTCCTAAGTTATTGTAACTCTGACCTCAATTGCCTAAACTGTTTCTTGAGGACTGTTTGACAGGTGCATGTGCAATAATTGTTTATGGTTCACTGAGCAAGCATGAAAAACATTGTTTAAACCCTTTCCAATAAAGATCTGTAAAACTTATTTGGATTTTACAAAATTATCTTTAAAATACAGTCTCCTGAAAAAGGGACTTTTTTGTTGTTGTTGCTGAGTGTACATTTTACCAAGCCACTTATATCATGGGAGGTATCTGACTAATTGTTATAGAAGGTTGGGTCAATTAGTTAGGTTACAGTTTAGGATTTTTATGAAATAAAATAATGTTTTTGTGTTTCATTTTGATTTGGCTCCAAGAACATCATACCTACTGTCAAGCATGGTGGCAGTATGATGGTGTGGGGTGATGCTTTGTTGCTTCAGGTCCTTGGCAACTTGCAGTAATTGATAGAAACATGAATTCTACTCTCAAGCACAAGTGGATTATGTAGCAAGATAATGATCCAAAGCATAGGAGTAAATCCAAGTCCTAGAAGTAAGTGAAAGACTTGACTTCAGTTATCGCAAGCATTTGGTTGCAGTTATTGCTGCTAAAGGTGGCACAACCAGATTTTATGTTTAAGGGGGCAATTAGTTTTTCACATGGGTGATAGGTGTTGGATATTTTTTTTTTGCCTCAATAAAATAAAATAAATATATATCTATTGTGTGTTTGTTCAGGTTGCCTTTGTTTTATGCTATATTTCATTTGAAGATCTAAAACTATTTAGTACACAAAAACAGAAGAAATCAGGCAAATACTTTTTCACAGCACTCATTTGCAGTATGAGAGGTCCCGCAAGCCTCCAGAGGGTTACCCCCATTCTCATTATTGTATGGGTGCACCTCGCAGCATCTTAGACGTCATTTGACGTCATCTTAGACGTCATTCTAAGAGTAAAAGTGAAATTCAGCATGCTCTTGACCTGAGAGCAAAACTCCACACCCTCCAATTAGCACAAGAGAATTTGCTACAGGCTTAAGAATGTCAAGCCCGGATACGTAATGATACTCAGCTACAGGAATTTGCACCGGGAGATAAAGTGCTCGTATTATTACCCACGTCGAGCTCCAAATTGCTTGCCAAGTGGCAAGGGCGCTTCAAGGTCAGGCAGTGAGTCGGGCACATGAACTGTGAGGTAAGGTGAATACATAGAGGTGGGACACAGCAGGTGTACCACCTTAACCTCCTGAAACCATGGAGGGAGGCAGTTCCCATGGCTTTGACGATGGCGGTTCCAGAGGGGGATGAGTTAGGACCGGAGGTAAATCTAAAATCAGCTACTCAATCCACCCCAGTCCATTGTGGAGACCACCTCTCTCCATCCCAAATCATGGACATTGCTAAAGTGCAGCGGAGCTTTCCAACATGTCCTCGCCTCTACCCAGTCGCAGTAATCTCATAGAGCACCACATAGAGACAACCCCAGGGGGGTGGTATGAAGCCACTCTAATCATCTGACCGAACACAAAAAACGTTGTTTGGGGTGAGCTCAAGGCTATGCTCGTCATGGAGTAATTGAGGAGTCCCACAGTGACTGAAGCAGCCCAGTGGTTTTGGTGCCCAAAGCCGATGGGACAGTCCATTTCTGTGTGGATTCAATCAGGATCAGTTAGGTGCAGCTTGCTTTTATTCCACAATGGAATAGAATTGAATTGATCCTTTCAGGAGGTTAAGGTAGTATACCTGCTATGCCCTACCTCTATCCATTCGCCATACCTCAAGTCGATATCCCCAACCTCAAAGGGCCCTTGCCAATTGGCGAGTAATTTAGAGGTCATGTAGGTAGTAAAATGAGCACTTTATGTCCAGGTGCAAACTCTCATAGCCAAGTACCCCTGTTATACAGCCAGGACTGACATTTTTGCACCTGTAGAAAATTCTCCTGGGTTATGTGACTTAAAGTGTGGAGTATTGCTCATAGATCAAGAACGTATTGAATTTCGCTTTTACTGTTACTTCTCCCAATTTTCCCAAATGACATTGAGCATGCTGCAAGTCTTCCACCCATGCAATAACTCAAATGGGGAAAATCCTGTGGAGGCTTGCGAGACCTCTTATACTGCAAATTACAGGTGCTCTAGCCACTTATCCCAACTCCGTGCATTGTCCTGTAAGAAACTTACATATCATGATTTTAAGAGTCTGATTAAATCATTCGACCAGCCCATCCGTTTGCGGATGATAAATGCTGGTGTGAATCAATTAAATCCCCAATAATGTGTAATGCTTGTGTAGTGTTTGTGACATGAAAGACGTGCCGAGATCAGTCAGGATCTCTTTTGGGATCCCAACTGAGGAGATAACAGGGAAGAGTGCCTCTGCAACATTACATGTGGAGATATTGTGGCCCGACGAGGTCCATGGCAATTCTTTCAAAGGGGACCTTGATTAATGGGAGTGGGTGCAACGGCAATTTTGGGGTGGCCAGCGGGTTCACCAGCTGACATTCACAACATGCCATTCACCACCTGCAAGCATCGCCACAAATGCGTGGCCAATAGAAGCGGTCATGAGATGGTCAAGTGTTTTATCCTACTCCGCCATCAGATTATGGTGAGCTGCCTGGAATAATAATTCCTGACAGCTCTTTGGAACCAACAACTGGGTCGTTTACTCCTGCGTGTGTGTGTCTTGCATCATTCAATAGAGCCTATCCTTCATAATTGTGAAATAGGTGTGGGTGAGCACAACATTAGGCTGAATTTGCTGACCATATTCCATAAACTGGAATACCAGCCTGCTGGAACAGGCCCTGGAGCACCTGCTGGTCCACTGCCTGGGCGTTGAGCAGGTCCTTTCTCTGCTGCAACTGTGTGTGATGCAATTGGAAGAGGGCCTAAAGCTTGGTCTGGTGGTGGTTGGTGAAGGACCTGATGATGTCAGCCAGCGGTGAGGACTCCATGTCAGGGTCTTCCTCAGATCCTGGTTTTCAGCACCAGTCTAACCAGCTTTGTGACCTCTGCAAAAATGAGGAAGCCAGAGGCAGACTTTGGACAACTCAAAAAGATGCTTTTATTTCCCTTTTACTTAATTTTCGCGCACACACACGCGCACACACACACACACACACACACACACACACACACACACACACACACACACACACACACACACACACACACACACACACACACACACACAGCTTTCTGCTGATTGCTCTCTCTCAAGGCGCTCGTCTCTCCCCCTTTTATCCTGACATCTTCTCACTGCAACACAGGACACTCATTAATAGAATTCCCCCCAGGTGTGCATTCCTCACCACTCTCCTTCTCTGGCACCGCCCTCCATTCACAAACCAGCGCATGAGCACACTCCCACTTCCACAAACATGCTGAAAAAATTAATACATCTAACTGCCATTTTTGCTACTTCTCAAAATTTTGACCAGTCCTCACCGAATTTGTCTCACATCATCTTGAGATCTGTCTGAACAAAATTTGTTCAAAGGAGTACTGATATTCAAAACTGTTCACCTGTAACATGCTGGCAAATTATAAAAACAGTATGTGAGGGTCTATCTCAGCAATGCATCTACATATCATCACAAAACTTGATATTTATCTTCAGGACCATGCCTTGAATGTACCCAAGATGTTTCATGAATGCACCACCTTATGGCCAAGAACTGTAATATTTTTATTTATTTATTTATTTATTTACCTTATATTGTTTGAAAAGTTTGTGCTAAATTCACAGGTCAACCATCTGGGATTTTATCAAAAACTATTTGTTTTTGCTACTCCTCCTACAAATTATGTCCAATCAAGACCAAATTTGGCATACATCATAATCAGATAAACCTGGAAAAAAAAAAAAAATCAGAAGAATGTTGATATTCCAAATGGTTTGCCTGTAATGTGCCAACAAATCTGATTGTGGAGCTGCCAAATAGGAAGTGAGGCTATATCTCAGCAATGTCTTTGCACACTGCCAGAAATCTTCCTAGGCATCTTCAGGACCATGCCCTGAGGCTATGCAACAAAGTTTGTAACCGCCACTTACTGGTCAAAAGTTACAATAACTTGACAATATTCAAATCTGTTTTCCCATAATGGACTGGCAAATGTGTGAAACTGCAAATAATTCTTGAATCCCTTTGCCTATACTTATGGCTCTGCTTTCCTGGGATTGTTTATGCAACAATTGTAGTGCATCTGTGAATGTGCGGCTCACCAAGTCTGGGTGTTTGGCCTTTTTATTATTATTATTATTATTATTATTATTATTATTATTATTATTATTATTGGGCTTACATGGTTGCTTATGGAACAGGTTCACTAATCTTTATTGATTTTTGAATTTGCAAAGAAATACACAGATGAGCCATAAAAGTTCTGGAACCAATATTAACCTCTATGTAAAGGCCAAAGTGTGAAGAAAGAAAGGACCTGCTCATGATCCAAAACATACAAGCTCATCTGTGAAACATGGTGAAGGCAGTGTCATGGCTTGGGCTTGCATGGCTGCTTCTGGAACAGGCTCACTAATCTTTATTGATGATGTAACTCATGATCTTATCAGCAGAATGAATTCAGAAGTTTACAGGAACATTTTGTCGGCCAATTTACAGGGAAATGCATACAAATTAATTGGGAGGAATTTTATCATGCAGTAAGGCAATGATCAAAAACATACTGCCAACTAAACAAAGGACTTCATTGGAGGAAAAGTGGAAGGTTTTAGACTGCTGTTGTGGAAATTAGGCAAACACCAATAGACTCGTCCTATCAGATGATCAGTTTTTACAGAAGCAAGATACAGGAAGAAGAATGAGAGCGCTCTGGGGTGCTTGTGCTGAACATGTACTATATATATGAAGCTCATGGCATGATACACTTCTATGTACGGATAAGGAGCAGTTTGAGGCAGTTCAAACAGGCTTTGTTTCAGAGTCTTAGCAAATGTGCAGACAAACCCTTAACAGAAAAACATGTTTGTGTCTCTATATGCAGATAAACATTCTTTACTAATCTAAATGACATGACCTTCTTAGGCGTTATCCACTAATGAACATGAACAGAACAAGAACAGAACTATTACAAAGTAAAAATTAATAATTTCCCTCACATCCCCTTTTATCATTACAAAATATGATAACTGAAATGAACACAGAAATTATTATGCCGTGAATACATCAGAACTGAATTCATCATAAAACAGACATAACGAAGGCCATAAGACTGTTTTTTTTGTGGATATTAAGTATCCTATGGTCAAGCAAGCTCATTTTAGGCTGAAATGAGAGTCGTCATGGTCAAATGCATATTTACAATAGGCGTGAAATGGATGTCAATTGATCCTCATTGACAGTGTCGCTGGGAGGATCTAGTACCCAGTCAGGTTTAGGATACAGATCAGGTTGATCTTTGTAAGGGTCATAGTCACGTTTTGTGGATGTTTTAACAAGCATCAGCATTTGGTCCTCAGTCACTGCTCTCAATGTGCGGGAGAGGCACCCCTGTACACAGGAAATTATGCACGGTGTCACGAGGAGGATAAGCAAAATGACAGCTAGTATAGGAGCACAAACGGTTAGTACCCACAATCCCCAACTCCCGAAAATGGAGTTCACCCAATCAAAACCCAACTCTCCTGTTTGTGGGGGAGTGCGAACTGCCGATGGCATGTGTTCGATAATATTGGTTAAATTCTGGTGTGAATCAGGGATCTAGAAGCAACATGTATTACCTAAGAGTTTACACACACCGCCCTTTTCTGCCAATAGAGTATCTAAGGCCAATCTATGTTGAATCATGACAGTCCTCAATGAGACCAATTCGGTGTTTATCACTTCTAAGGCTTCCTCAGTTTCAATAGCTAGGGTCAATACTTGCCATGCCATACCATTCAATTTATTGAACAAAGCGGCTGTTCCCCCTCCGGGGAGCAGAGACCACCCAGTGGACACAATTGGTCCTGTCCATTGGTCCCACAGATGATAACCTTGACACCACGTGGGCATTTCTGTGTTCAGTGAGCATCTGCGTCACAAGTGAGTCGTGTTTCTGTCTTGCGGAGTTAACATGGTGAAACTAGGGACCACAAGGACTGGATAGCAACAACCTTGCCATATCTTTGGCAGGGCATGATAAGCATGTCTGCCACAAGCCCACAATGTGCTGGGCATGGAATCAAAGAGTGTTGTAAAATTAGATTTAAACTGCGTGGTATTAGCGATACATGAGCCTGTAGTTGCATTATACAGAATATTGGTGTGGCATTTGGACACTCCCACCAGGGACAGCATCGTTTCTCCCTTCTTCCAAGGAATCTCAGACCTCCCCTGTCCTTTTATGAGGGTGATATTAGGCTCCCCTGGGTTACCTGCAATGGCGATAATGTTGTGTCTGATGCCAATATGTTAGAAGTTTCATGATTCGAGGAAGAACATTCTGGTCTGTAACATTAATCATTGCATATGTTAATGGAATGGTCTGTCATTTAGATGCTAAATGATGGCAAATCCAGCAGTCAGGCCAATAATCAAGGTTTTCTTTATGTAAGAGAGCCAAAGCACAAGCCGTGTTTCCTTCACACTAAAAAAGTGTGCGTTTAGAATGTAGGGTCACATGGTCAGGGAGGGCCAATTCAGAAAGAGCAAAACGGTTTAAGAGGTGGCCAATATCGGGGCATAGGTCTATACCTATGAGTTTGTGTCTAACCCACAGCAATAGTCAGTCAGGGAGCTCTGAGGTTGTTCATGCGAGGTAAAAAATTCCCGCTGTCTAAGTCGACCTCTTTCTCCCTGCCACGTTGTCAGGTAATATACTTTAACGAAATTTAGTCCGTTTAACCACCAGACGTGGCTGTCAATAACAGTCTCCGCTAAGACCACGTGCCCTGGGTTCCTTCTCAACACTTGCATTACCCACTCATAAACCGTGGCAACTGTCCTTCTATACCTCCATCAGTGTGGCAGAGGAAATCCTGTCAACTGTCTGTTCATGTCAGTGATGGAGCACGCTACTAGATACCACTTAAGACTGTCTGTCGTGGAGTTGCGTGGGCTTGGTGTGATGATATGTGTCTGGGTGCAGTGTGTCACATGCATATGAATGTGCGTATTTGTTGCTTGTGAACATTGGTCCTTCTAAAGGCCTCTTGATAGAGAATCATGGTCTAGCTTTCCTGTTGCAGTCCTGTCTTGTCCAGCTTGACTCTTGGCTCTGGCACCCTCCTGCAGTGGCTCGCGTGCACCCATGTGGCTTGCTGGTTGACTTTCACCGCTGAGTGAGTGACGAAGAGAACCTGGAATGGCCCAGACCACTCTGGCTTCTTCCACTTGGCCCTGCGGAAGTCCTTGATCAGTAGCTACTCTCCAGGCTTCAAATCATGCAGTGGACCCGTGGCTGGAGCTGGAAGCGCTGCTTTTACCTGCTTGTGGATAGAGTGCAGAGCAGAGGACAGGGTTGCATAGTAACTTAAAATAGCATCATCACATGTTGTTGCATCGGGTAGAGGAACTGTCACAGGCCCAACTCCTGTTTGTGGAGGTCTATATAGGATTCCTATCCGTATAGGATTTCAAAAGGGCTGAGCCCATTCTTGGGTCTTTCTCTCATTCTCATCTGCAATAATACAACAGGTAAGACCTTGGTCCACCCTAAACCCATATCAGTGCATCACTTACTCAATTTATTCTTTAGAGTTCCGTTCTCCCATTCCACCACCACACCACTGCCCGGATGGTATGCACATTGCTGTTTCAGATCAATGCACATTGCTGTTTCAGAAAGTATTCACTAACCTGCTTAAGGGCCATGTTGACAAAAAGTGTACCATTGTCACTCGAGATTTTAGTAGGGCTTCCGCACCTCGGAATTATGTCCCTAAGCAGTGCCTTTACCTCTGCGTCAGAGTCTTGTTTGGAGTTAGGGAATACTTCCACCCATTTAGAAAACACGTCTACTATTACCAAACAGAATGTCTTCCCTTCACTGGGTGTTCAATGCTAAATGAAATCCATCTGTAGATGGTCAAATGGTTTCTCTGGAGCTGAGTGAGCTACCTGTTCCACCTTCAAACCTTGACCCACATTGTGAGTGGCACATACTACACACCTTAAACAAAGATTTTGAGAGTAAATAGAGAAGACCTTTGTGAACCAATGGTTGGCTACTACTGCTATCATTCCCCCTTTTGCCGCATGATCTTTCCCATATGTCAACTTTGCATAATATAGGAACATGTATTTGGGGTGGTAAGGGCGGCCTTCGGGGCATCGCCCCACACCGTTAATGATGGAACAACCCACTTTGCACCATACTGCCTTTTCCTCTGCTGCAGCTCGTGCTTGGAGATCTGAAACCTGTAAACAAGGGGTGGTTACTGTTTTAGAGGAAAATGCACAAAGTTTTTTGGTGGGAGATGTTGCTACTGCTGCTTTTTTCGTTTGATGGTCCACTAGCGCGTTACCTAGGGAGACAGGATCTGATTTGTTAGTGTGTGCAACACATTTGCATACTGCAGTAGTTTTGGGGAGTAGGACTGTGTCCAGCAGCTCAGAGACTAGTTTGGGGTGGGCTGTGTGTGTTCCTGTACTTTTCAGGAAGTTCTTGTGTTTCCAAATTGTTCCAAAATCATGCACTACCCCAAAGGCATATCTACTGTCTGTGTAGACAGTTACTGATTGTCCCTCAGCATGTTTACATGCCTCTATGAGGTTATACAGTTAAGCTGCTTGTGCTGAAAGATTTGAAGGGAAACTTCCTGACATGACCGTTTCGTCATGTCACATGACCGTTTCGTCATGCGGTCACTACTGCATAGCCCACTTGATTTTTACCTGTCTCTTGGTCACGTGATATTGATCCGTCCACAAAGAGAATCAGATCTGTGTTTTCCAATGGAACACCCTTCAGGTCGACACTAGGAAAATAAAGTTCGTTAGTTTTTGCAACACAGTCATGTGGCTCCCTGTCTTCTTCTGTTGGAAGGAGGGTAGCTGGATTGAGGATGGTACATTGCTTTATAGTGACATTTGGCAAATCTAATAAAACTGTGTTATACAGTGCATCCAGAAAGTATTCACACCGCTTCACTTTTTCCACATTTTGTTATGTCACAACCTTATTCCAAAATGGGTTAAATTCATTATTTTCATTCATTATAAAATTCTACAAACAATACCCCATAATGACAACATGAAAGAAGTTTGTTTGAAATCTTTGCAAATTTATTAAAAATGAAAAACCAAAAAAGCACATGTACATAAGTATTCACAGCCTTTGCTCAGTACTTTGTTGAAGCACCTTTGGCACCAATTACAGCCTGAAGTCTTTTTGAGTATGATGCTACAAACTTGGCACATCTATTTTTGGGCAGTTTCTCCCATTCTTCTTTGCAGGACCTCTCAAGCGCCATCAGGTTGGATGGGGAGCGTTGGTGCACAGCCATTTTCAGATCTCTCCAGAAATGTTCAATCGGGTTCAAGTCTGGGCACTCAAGGACATTCACAGAGTTGTCCTGTAGCCACTCCTTTGTTAGCTTGGCTGTGTGCTTAGGGTCGTTGTCCTGTTGGAAGATGAACTTTTGCCCCAGTCTGAGGTCCAGAGCACTCTGGAGCAGGTTTTCATCAAGGATGTCTCTGTACATTGTGGCATTCATCTTTCTCTCGATCCTGACTAGTCTCCCAGTTCCTGCCGCTGAAAAACATCCCCACGCTGTGATGCTGCCACCACCATGCTCCACTGTAGGGATAGTATTGGCCAGGTGATGACTGGTGCCTGGTTTCCTCCAGACATGACGCTTGCCATTCAGGCCAAAGAGTTCAATCTTTGTTTCATCATGGTCTGAGAGTCCTTCAGGTGCCTTTTTGCAAACTCCAGGTGGGCTGTCATGTGCCTTTTACTGAGGAGTGGCTTCCGTCTGGCCACTCTACCATACAGGCCTGA
The DNA here is from genome assembly GCF_023375685.1 of Ictalurus furcatus. Taxonomy (NCBI): domain Eukaryota; kingdom Metazoa; phylum Chordata; class Actinopteri; order Siluriformes; family Ictaluridae; genus Ictalurus; species Ictalurus furcatus. Next base: position 13,053,288 of record NC_071259.1, on the reverse strand, counting down.
TTGGTGGAGTGCTGCAGAGATGGTTGTTCTTCTGGAAGGTTCTCCTCTCTCCACAGAGACACGCTGGAGCTCTGTCAGAGTGACCATCGGGTTTTTGGTCACCTCCCTGACTAAGGCCCTTCTCCCCTCTTTGCTCAGTTTGGCCGGGTGACCAGCTCTAGGAAGAGTCCTGCTGGTTCCAAACTTCTTCCATTTATGGATGATGGAGGCCACTGTGCACATTGGGACCTTCAATGCTGCAGAAATATTTCTGTACCCTTCCCCAGATCTGTGCCTCGATACAATCCTGTCTCGGAGGTCTACAGACAATTCCTTGGACTTCATGGCTTGGTTTGTGCTCTAACATGCATTGTTAACTGTGGGACCTTATATAGACAGGTGTGTGCCTTTCCAAATCATGTCCAATCAAATGAATTTACCACAGGTGGACTCCAATCAAGTTGTAGAAACATCTCAAGGATGATCAGTGGAAACAGGATGCACCTGAGCTCAATTTTGAGTGTCATGGCAAAGGCTGTGAATTTTTATGTGCTTTATGTATTTTAAGTGCTTTTTTTGTTTTTTATTTTTAATAAATTTGCAAAGATTTTAAACAAACTTCTTTCATGTTGTCATTATGGGGTATTGTTTGTAGAATTTTGAGGAAAATAATTAATTTGATCCATTTTGGAATAAGGCTGTAACAACAAAATGTGGAAAAAGTGAAGCGCTGTGAATACTTTCCGGATGCACTGTACATCATAACACTCGTAACAACATTCAAGTGCTAAGAAGTGAAAAAAAAATGTAAAAAATGGAAAGGCGTTCCCCTGGCAGAGCGACACCGTGCATCCGGTTGTGAGGGCCCATTTATCGCTGCTTGCAGCTTTAATTAGGGCCCGAGCACTGCTGGTGCGAAGCCCTATTGGATCTGCTCGGTTAATTAGGGCCCGAGCACTGCTGGTGTGAAGCCTTATTGGATCTGCTCCATTTATTATTATTATTATTAGGGTCAGAGCACCGCTGGTGCGAAGGCCTATTGGATCTGTTCAGTTCGTTTTTATTATTATTAGGGCAAAAGCACCGAAGGTGCCGCGCCTCCAGTGCACACCAGAGGGCGCATGCACTGGATGTACAGGGCCCAATTGTTTTCCCGGTGTTTACTAGGGCCTGAGCACCGCTTGTGCAAAGCCCTATTGGATCTGCTCCGTTTTTTCTACTTCTTCCTTTTCTTCTTCTTCTTCTTCTTCTTCTTCTTCTTCTTCTTCCTCTTCCTCTTCTTCTTCTTCCTCTTCTTTTCCGAAATGAATCACATTTTAGAGGGCCTAAACATACCTGAAAACTCACGAAACTTTGCAAACACGTCAAAACCGGTGAAAATTTACATCTGATGGGGTTCCAGAATTGACTGTTGCAAAATGGCTCGATAGCACCACCTACAAAATTTCACAGATGTGTGCCTCACGCTACGCTTCACCTACATCTACGAAATTCGGTAAACATGTCTAGGATAGGATACTGGCAACAACCATTTCCAGGCCTCGTATTTTAACAAACTCCTCCTAGAGATTTCATCCGATCAACATCATATTAGGTCAGTGAAATCTAAATGCCTTGCTTATGCGAAATTGTGAAGCTTTTGAGTTTTCATTGAAGGGTGTGTCCATGGCGGCCTGACAAATTTCAATGTGAAACGAATCACATTTTTAAGGCCTAAACATGGTCGAAACCTCATGAAACTTTGCATAGCCCTCAAGAGTGGAGAACATTTACATCTAATACAGATTTTATTATGGACTGTGGCAAAATGGCTAGATAGAGCCACCTAGACAATTTCAACGATGTGCGCAATACACGGCAAACCGTGGGCATCTCCATCCCACCCACCCAACCAAGTGGTTGCCATCCTGACCCGCCACGAACATTCCAACAGTCAACCAACTCCAGCATCAACCCACCCTTAGCCTAGCCCCACAGATGTTGCCCAATGACCTAATCAAACTACAAGCTTTGGACACTTCTCTGTAGTCTCTGATAACCCATCTGTCTGACCTCGACGCCTGCTCTCTCACCCCTGATGATCTTGTTCAGTGCCCAACTCTCAAGCACCTCCATGATATCCAGCACAGGTTGCACCTCAAAGATGGCATCCTTGTCTATGTCCCTGATGATCTCACTGTGCCTAAACTTAACGTAACTTAACGTAAAGACAGAGGCACCCACTTCACAGCCAAGTAGAATGGACTAATTGAACCATGGTCACCCTGCCACTCCATCTGCTATACCAGCCCAGAGACATGAACCTCGCAGCAGCCTATACCACTCAGCAATACCTTGAGGAACTACACAACCAGCTAAACCCCACCCCCCAAGAAAGCCTCAAGGAGTTAAGAAATAAACTCTATCACCTATCCATGTCCAGTATACATGTCCAGAATCTAATGTGATCCTTATGCTTGTTAACATATATATTTACTAGTATCCCTACCGAGCTAACTGGTGAACATTGTGAACTGTTTTAACTCTGTATGTAACCTAAATATAGCTATTAGGCTTTTAGTATATGGTATTAGGCCAATATATCTGGAAAAATATTCCTTATATCTAAATACTTCATGTTTGATATCTATATGTCAGTTATAACATTTCCGGAATGTTAGTGAATGGCAAATTATAATAACTCATCACAAAATTCCCTTTTTAAGGTAAAGGGAAAACAAAATTAACACTAAATAAGAATGAGCATGGACCCTAACAGAGATTATGCATAATAGTTGGAGGGACAGACCAAAATCTCTACCAGTCACCAAAAAGACCACTTCTAACTGGTTAAGGCCCCTAGAAGGCTGGGATAGTCAGAAAGGGTTAAAAAGCTATGCCACAGTGAACCCGCTGGCTGGTAGCAAGGAAGATTAATTTTGTTATTCTCGTCCTTTTCATAATCTGTTTTCCAGACCTCCGCTTCGTTCTTTTCTTAAGTATTACTGGTAACTTTAACCTAAGAAACTCTTAAGCTGAAATCAAGCTGCAACCGTGACTGACTGCTTCAAATCGCCGATCATCAACTCGACTAGGCCTCCTGACCTCCGCTGATGTTGCACACCTCATCTCCCACTAACTATGGCAAGCAAGTACACATTTTCCCATGTTTAATAAGCTGCTGCAGTACCTAGGAATCCATAGCCTATAATCAGTTTTTGGGTCCCTCATAGTACATTGATGGTTTACTCAGGTCAGAGTCTATTTTGAAGCCATAGTTTGCTGAAACACTGGCATTCTGCTTTGCCTCTGTTGTAAGTCTATTCCTCTCTGTCATGCTCATGTGTGGGTATATATGTGTGCGCGTGTGTGTATATGTGTTAGCATAGTCTTTGTGTAGTAGTTAGATTAGTTTATGTGGTAGAATAGTGTAATGAAGTCTTGTCTATATTAAAGTGAAGTTGCCTGTGATTCATTTACTCATTTACTGAATACCTACACTTGCTGATTTTGCTGCCCTGCTCAGAAATATTGTGTCATCACTAGAAGGTATTACTATCAAAGGTCTCAAGAGTGCTAACTTCCAGAATCAGTGCACATCCTCACCAAAAGTTTCAGTGGATGAATAAATTGGTTAGCTGCTCTTATTTGATTCTGGCAATATTTCCCTAAATTAAATTAAGATTCCTTGGGAGCTAAAGCTTTCCTATATGTGTGTTATATTGGTGGAGAATATAGTTAACTAAATTTAACTATCTAAATTTTCCTTAAATACACTTGTGGAGAATTCATCAAATGAATTTAAACAGCTAATTTTCCCTACACTGTGTTGTTGTTCAATAAGTAATTGACCCTGTGCACCTCCAAGGAGACCTATAAGTCCTCATGTTACCTGAGTCATATACAAGTTCTCCTTATGTGTCTATATATATATATATATATATATATATATATATATATATATATATATATATATATACATACATGTATCAGCCGATAAATGCATTTTTTCATAGTTCCGATGATTTAAACATCCGAAGATCAGGGACAATTATAGCCTGTCAATCAAAAGAGGGCAGGAAAACACATTGATTTCGTGCTGTGTGTAAAGATGAGTGCTTTTACACCAGACGCTGCAGCAGTGAAGGGAGTTTAAGGGACTTTATGCGGGAATTAATTATTATTAAATTAAAAGAAGATATAAAAGGCAGAACCAGAAAAACTATTGCTATCCACCAAAGCATCGGTGAATATCACTCTTAATAATCGATTATATGGTATCAGCTGAGAAATTTATTATCAGTGCATCTCTAATACACACACACACACACACACACACACACACACGCACACACACGCACACACAGACACACACACAGATACATATGTGGCTGTGGCTGTGGCTCAGTTGGTAGAGTGGGTTGTCCACTAATTGATGGGTTGGCAATTCGATTCCTGGGCAAGACACTGAACCCCAAGTTGCTCCCGATGGCAAGTTAGCGCCTTGCATGGCAGCTCTGCTACCACTGGTGTGTGAGTGTGTGTGTGTGTGAATGGTTGAATGAGACACAATGTAAAGCGCTTTGGAACTGCTAAGGGTAAAAAAGCGGTATATAAGTAAAGTCCATAACAAATTCACATTAGTAAAATAACCAAATCCAAATCAGTGCAGTGTTGATCTAGAGGATGAACACCCACAGCCTACTTCAGGAAAATGTTTCAGTATCCTAAACAAATATTTGTATAAACTGAGTGGTTTCTTTTGGCTGCCTAGAATTTTTGAACACCATTTAATTTGATAAAGCATGTTGAGGTAAGTTTTGCTAAATCCACTTGGCCACCACCTACCAAATGGCTTGCAATTAGCTTGTTTTTGTGCCAGTCATTTTTTAACCATTTCTGGTTATATTAACTATTCAAAGAATTTCAGTTCTCACATCAGGCGATTGTCATATACATTGGATGGAGTGAGTAATTTGATTTAGTGGACATTACGTTATCAAGCTTCAAGAGATGCAAAAACAAAAGTACAGGTAGGTAGCCAGGGGCATAACCTGTTCTGGGCATTCGGGGCAGTAGCCTGGAAGATTTTATCCTTAGCCCCGGATAAATCTCCACTTGGAACAGTTTGTCACTATGTAACTTCAACATCAGTAAAAGAAGATGGCAGTGTAATTTTATCTTCAGTGAACAGAGGCAAGACCAATCAGACAGGGTTTACAGGAAAATATATGCAAATATTTGTCTGTTATTGAGTTCCAGTTCTCAATTCTGCCAAACATTATCTCACACAATCAGTTATTGTGAGGGAAAAGTATATATGCCGGATATATAATATGGATATATTTTTTTACCAGTAAAGGGTTTGAAAGTGAAACACTAACATCCTCTCATGCTGAGCCAGGAAAACAAGGTGTATAAATGTTTATATGAGCTCCAAGTTATATGAAAATGATATGAGCAGAGTAAGGATAAGCATGATATGAGCACTTTAAAAGGTGTAACACGCCAGCTACACTCATACAATGATAGTTTAGTTGTGCCTCCGTTTGGCTAGCAACACCAAAAAAGCCTAGTCTCGTGTTAGATAGCCAATAAGTTTTATATATCAGTCTGTATATCAGTGATAACACTCAAGATAAGTTTTATGATAAATCCAACTTTTTGTCCAATTTTCACATATTTTAAGCAATTAGCCCTTACCCATGTCAGGATATCAATTACAGACTCATGACAGTTTTTAAGACAGTGATGTCTGAGGGATCAGAGATCATGCAAATTCAGAAGTGTTTTTTGTCCTTGCCCTGTACACACAGTGATTTGACTGGATTCCTTGAATCTTTTGATTACATTGTGCACTGTAGAAGGTGAAATGCCCCAAATCCTACCTATTTGCCTTTGTGGAATGTTGTTCTCAAAGTGTTATTATTTGCTTACACATAAGTTGGCACATTGGCCAGCTTCGACCCATCCTTGCTCTTGAAGGACTAGGCCTTTTTTGAAGGCTCCTTATATAATATGATTAGATGATTGCGGCACGTGTTTAACATCACCTCTATTATTTTAACTTGTCACATCGCTATTTGAACTAAATTGCCCCTGTCCCAACTTTTTTTCGAATGTGTTACGTGCATGAATTTCAAAATAAACATTTAGCTTAAAAAAACTATGCAATTGATTAGGTAAAACATCAAATAACTTGTCTTTATCCATTTTTTTTGTTTATTTGTTTAAATACAAATCAAAGTACATTTACAAATCACTCCTCTTTGTTTTTATTAGCATTTTCCATATGGTCCCAACTTTTTTGGAATTGGGGTTGTAACTTCATGCTTATTGGTCAAATAATGATAAGATCATCATGAATTGTCATAAATGATTACATGATTAGCAGGAAAGGTGATACATATATGGTAAAAATCTAAAAATACTACAACTGTTATATCGGCTGAGCTACTCCACCTTAACCTTGGATCAATTTGTAAATCTGATGTTGGCATGTCCAGGGGAGCTTGGCAGAATCAGTAAGGTTTGACACTTAGTACGCAGTACTTGGAGCCATGATTATGGCATCAAAATATCATCTGTTTTCCGTTTCACTTATTTTCCACTCTACTGCTTCTGCCTGTTCCTGCCCTTTTTCTTTCTATTAGTATGTTTCATTGTCTTTTTGGACTGTATCACGTATCCAGATAGCTAATGTTCACTCTCTCTTACTTTCTTAATCTGCTCTTTATTTATTTGCCCACAAACATATCTTAAAGATGGAGACCAGGAGCATACCCAGTAAAGGAGATGATGTTCACGATAATGTGCCCATGGATTTTTCATCATAATTTACCTTAATGATCTCTATTTCCAAATGATCTCAGTGTTTATTTTATGGGGACATTGCCAGTGATATAGCCCCTAGGTATAACCTTTCCTGTCCAACCCATAAACCATCCCAAGAAAGGTGGACCAAGGGGTAGGAGGGACACTTCATGTTTACATGAACTCCACTTTCTGCCTGTGTGGTATGGTCATAAATGCCCTTCAATGCCTTTATCTCACTGAAGGTACTTCAAGACCACCAACCAGAATGGCCACAATACACAAGACTTCAGCCCACTCAACATACTTTAAGCTCTACCAATGCAATGGCTAATAATGCTAAGCTTGCTTCATGGATCAGAACCATCAAAAAGACAACACCAGAGCATAATATAAAGCGTCTTTACATACCTTCTTGTACTCATTGTGCACATCTGACATTTAGCTTAATTTCATTCAATATTTAATTGTATCTTAATTACTTTCTCTACATTTGTATATATTTTCAATTGCCATATATTGTAAGTGCACGGTGGCTTAGTGGTTAGCACGTTTGCCTCACACCTTCAGGGTCTGGGGTTCGAGTCCCTCTGGGGCCATGAGTTTGCATGTTCTCCCCATGCTGCAGGGGTTTCCTCCGGGTACTCTGGATTCCTCCCCCAGTCCAAAGACATGCATGGTAGGCTGATTGGCATGTCTAAACTGTCCGTAGTGTGTGTATGTGATTGTGCCCCGCGATGGACTGGCACCCTGTCCAGGGTCTTCCCTGCCTTGTGCCTGATGTTGCCTGGGATAGGCTCCAGGTTCCCTGTGACCCTGAAAAGGAATAAGTGGTAGAAGATGGATGGATGGATGTTTTATGTATGTGTGTTTCTCTCTCTTCACAAATGCATTCTAAAATTCACCAGTGGATTTATTTGTAAATCAAATTTTGTTCAGATTACTATTTCTTATCTTGGTGATGCAACATGTCAGGTATTTCCCACTCATGCTCAAGTAGACCTGACTGCAACTTGCAGAATGGGACATGGCTGCATATTTTGCCCATAAGAGTTATGGGTTAGGGTTATGAGTAGGGTTATGGGTGAAGTCATTACATTGCCTCTAGCCAATGAGACCAGTTAAGTGCAAAGTGACACATGTAGCCCCGCCAAAAAGTGCAGCCCCATCCCGTTCTGCAGGCTCCAGCCAGGACCTTCTCCTTGTGCTCAGCGTGCTTAAGCTCCCGCCAGAGCAACAGTGTGCGCTTCCGGGTTTTGGCTTTGTTTGCTTTTTCCATGTGACTGATTTTTTTTGTGGTTAATTTCAATTGTGAAAATGACTACAATGTCAAGTTTATGTGTCAACTGATAGTGTATCACCTTTCTTAATGTTTGCACTGTTTCAAATGTTTGCTTGTCCAAATATGTAAAAAAAAAAAAAACACAACAACAACAATAACAATTTCCATGGGGTATACTTATATGTTCACATGACTGTATATTTGGCTTCTAACATTTTCTTCTCTCACTTTAATTTTTTTGCTTATAAAGAAGGTAGTGGGGGTGTTTTCAGAAATGACCTGAAAGGATATGGCACCTTTTGTGTTGGTAGGATTGAAGCTTTTGAGGTGCTCTCATGAAAATACTGGTATGCTCTATAAAGTTCCCTGTTGCTTGGTTCTGATGATGATGATCTGTAGGCACAGAACAATGAAGGATACTGTCAGATGTTCGGACATATTGTATTTACACCCCTTGTCAGGATTTCCAAAAGTTATGCCCTATATTTGCTGATTGTACATTTAAAATTATCTTTTGAGTGTATTCTGCAGATGATTATATTAGTCAAGCTTATTATGTGACCTAAATGAAAGTTTTCTTTTTGTAGCCAACATTAAAAAAAGCCACACACTTGACTCGATCATATTGCTTTTCTGTTTCTGTGCTTATTTGGGAAGACAGGTTTGTTCCACTACCATGGCAAAGCATATCACAAATAGGCAGTTATAGATTTTAGCAAAGCCTTGTAAAATCCCAATGCTGCCACCATTAACTATTATTGTACAAATGTTGGCAGGCTATAAGGTTGACTGTAAAATTTTTCCAAAAGGATCATTAAAGATATTTCATTATCTCCATATTGTGGAGGTCAGCCTGTCCATATATCCAGTTTACAGCTGCTGAGGGAATACACTGCAAGTGTAGCATAATAGACCAGAAAATGTCCACACTAGAAATTATGGCAAATCAATATCAGGCCCCAGTTCATCAATATAAACACCATTTTCACCAGCAGGAAGAGGCAAAAAAGCAAAGGAAAACAAATTAAAGCAAAGACTATAAAATATAATAAAATAACACTGGTTGCTGTTCATTTAGCTGGGAGCTAATCCCCAAAAAAAGGAGAGTATGAAACCAGATTTAGGTTGATTTTTAATTAAGGATGATTTCAAATTGTGTAGTGTAACTTTATTATTGCATGGAACACAGTGACAACTTTTTGTTGTTGTTGTTCCAGTTGTTACTGCTATTAGATTTGCTTTCTTTGTTCTTATCTGCATATGGCTCACACTCAAACTATCCTGGGGGAAGTTATCAGCAGTTTTTGTTGCAACTAAATACCAGAAAGTAAAGACACAGCTACATGATACATGAATATATTATCATTATCAGTAGCTTCTGCTTCCCTTTTAAGTCCAATGTTTGTGCAACAAATCCTATGTAAGCAGTTTGCAGTTTGTTGTCATTCTGTCTTGTGTAGAATTGACTAAGTATACTCAGACTTGTGCCTTATTAGGTTATTACACAGACATTTGAATAAAAACAAAACTCATTTGGATACTGAATATAGGACAGTAGCTTGCGGGTAAGGGGGCATTGCACTGGATAGTCGCTCCTCAAATAGAGGAGTTAAGATATTAACAAATGAAAATGCATTTAAAAAATATGAAGAGGAACATAATGTATCTGATAGAAAACACTGAACATAGGGTAGTAGGATATTGAACAAAGGGGAGTAGGTTACAGGTAAGGGTGCATGCTAGAGTGGGAGAAAGTTAGAATATTACCTACTGTTAAAAAAAAAAAATAGCTAATTTTTATGTAATATGACCACTCATAGCACTTAATGAAATTGCTTTAACTTGCAAAAATAATATAAAAACTCAATTGTGTGTTAAAAATAATTTGTACTTAAAAATAAAGTATTAGTACAGATGGTCAATTAATAAGCTTTAGACATGCATAATTACATATTTTGCAAACGCTTCATTTCTACATGTAACCTAATGCTCGTGTAGGGGGGGGGAAAGGCCATAACATAACCCTATAGATAAGCTCTCTGAATTTGTGGATTCAATTTGGGTAACAGCAGAGTGTGCATACGTAGATCATTACCACACTTGAACAACTGCCAAGGGTCTTAACAACAGCCATATCACAGTCACATACTATCTCTCCAGCTTCAGAAACACCTTCAGCAGGATCAGCTGACCAGTGAAAAACATCTTGCACTCTCTCTGGATGCAGATCAGTGGACTCATGCCTGCCTCCATTCATCCATCCAGTCAGCTACTGTCAAAGTTCTTTGGGGTCACTGCTTCCACTTCCCTCATGGAGCATTATGCCCTGTTGTGAATCCAAACAATAGTTTGCAATAATGGAGCAGTCTTCAGTAAACTGCTGATAGAACAGTACCATCCCAAGAAATGTCCTTAACTTTTTTCAAGATGGGATCCCTGAGCGCTCTTCCATAATGTCAGCCTCTGTAATGGTAGTGATATCTCTCACATTGTCAGGTTCAGAAACTTTAATGACTTCTGTGAATAGTGGAATTTTTTAGTGGAGCCACCTTCAGGTAGTGAGCCTTGAAATCATCTCCAAATATTCAGTGCAAGCTGCATAGTGTGAGCAAATACCAAAATATCATCAAGGTAGCGGAGCCAACTAAGGACATTTTGATCCCCAAATATTTGTAACATTATACGCATAAAGGTTGGAGGACTATTACACAGCCCTTGCAGCATCCTGTTGTACTCATACAACCCAAAAGGTGATGTGAGTGTGATATATTTTAATCATCTTCATGGACATCTATGTTCTAATGCCCCATGTTTAGGTACAAGGTACAAAAAAATGCATTTGACCCTAAAGCAGCCAATGTGTTTGCAAAGTGTTAGAAAAACACTATGAGCAAAGATTTGTCACACTCCAGATTTTTTTTTTAAGTCTGTTAGAATATTTAATAAAGTCTTAGTTTTTAGCATTTATATAGCTATAATACCAACACTTAAGAAGATGGCAGTGGGCCAGTAGATGACACTTGTAACATAGGAAGGGGAAAAAAGTTTGGTTGCTTTTATTTTAACACATGTTCACATTTTTGAAAGAATCCCTACTAAAAAAAAAAAAACAGCTAAAGCCAGCCTTGGCTGGTTGGCTGGTCTTTGTTGGTTTAAGCTGGATGTAGCTGATTTAAGTTGATATCCCAGCCTGGCCAATTTGGCCAAGCAGGTCTCCCAGCCTGGCCAAGTTGGTCAAGCAGGTCTCCCAGCCTGGCAAAGCTGGTGTTCAGATGGTTTTAAATGATGGGTCAGCTGATTTCCCCATCAAGCTGGTGTTCATCTTACCTATTTACTAATTAGATTGTTTTATTAGTTATATCTACTGATAAGGGTAATTACAAGGGTAGTTAGGCAGGCTTGGTAGCATAGCTTAACTACTTATTTCAGTTGTTAATAATCTAAATTATATCTAAAAATTTTACAACAAAATGATTAAACTGGATGCACAAATAAATTAGAACATATAATCTGTAGCATGCTGTGAATCATACCAGATTAAAATATTGTCTGAACAAATACATTCACCATAAATTGTCTGACCAAATAGTCAGCTTTTTTATTTTGAAAATTTCAGTATTCAATAGACTTGTACACAAATTACAAGTGAACCAGACATAGTCTTTATATAATAATAAATAACAACATTAGTATCATATGTGAATGTGAAGTACTTTCAGAACTGACCCCACCTATCATTTTTCCATTTCTGTTTAATGTGATTCTGTCAAATGTAATAAATTCTTACATTTTATTTTGAATTCACTTAAATTGTAACTTGCCTAGCCCCCTTAAACTTTTCATTTTATATCTGTTTTTCAACCCTGTAATCCTATACACATCAGTTTAGTTAAATCTTTTTTTCTCAGGAAAAATAGAAGACATCATGCACAGCAAATTCATCAGTGTTGATTTCCCAGTGTTAAGGCATTTCAGAGTGAAGTGTTGAAGTTGTAGTATTAGATCTTGAGAAATTAACTCTGTCAGTGTAGAAGCTGGTTTACATCAGAGTAAAATCACAGAGTTATAGGTAATCAACACCTGCCAGTGTTATTTCCAACATCTGGGCATTTATGCAGCTCTGTCACTGAAGAATTTTCCATATGACATATTTTTTCTTACTTCGCAGAGGATGAAAAAAAAAAAAACAACTGGTGAGTAAAGCTACTTAAAAGTTTGCATTTGATAGACTTTCTGTGTGGATATATGCGTATATATGTACTGTTAATTAAATTATTTAGGATACAGCGAAAATGTTAATGGATTATTTGTCGTCGTTTGTGTAGTTGCTAACTAGAAGCCTGTCGAACTATCTGAAACGGTCCTTAACTACTCATTACTGACCGCTATGAAAATGTGATTTAAAGTCATTTTAATGTCTGTGAGTGTATTATATAACTGTGTTTCACATTTTCTCGAACATTAAGATATTGTGTGGTATGTCTAGACGTGTTATGTCTACTTTTTTCCATGTGGTGCCTAAAAGCATGAATTTCACATTTACACCGCATTTCTGTCTCAGTGTAGGCTATTTTAATGTAATGTAAGCGTAATACTTTTTGGACCACTTAATTCTATCAATTTTAATATTTGAATTATGTTTCTCAATTTCTAATAACACATGTATTTTTCCAAAATTGCCAGATTGCTAATATTGTTTCCTTTTAGATAATATGGCAGAGAACCGAGAGGAGCCAGAGGCCAGCTAGCTAGATAGCTAATTATCTGGCAAATTGAGGTAAGGGGTTTAAAAGTATTTTAAATGGCTAGGTTTATCAGTTTTCTCACTCGACCTGGGTTTTGTTATATTTTAAGAATTTTTGCGGGGAAAAAATAACTTGTTTATTTATGTGATTAATGTTTAATGCGTTAAAACTTATTAAAGCAAATAAAGCATGTAATTTTCCCCACTTCCTGTGGCGCTGGCAGATTATGGCCATGAAATGCAATTTGTTTTATATTTTAATGGAGTCGTGCATTATTATGTTCTCGAATATTCGCTGACAGTTTAAATGTAAGTGAACATAACTCAAAAACGTGCGATTTCCTGTTTAAAATTAAACGTGCACCTGCGCGCGCAGCTGAATCTCGTGTGGAATTTCCGTGAAGCGCATGTTGCACTCTTCTCTAAATGAAGACAGTACAGAGAAAATATCAGCCAACACAGCAAGAAACAGCTGGGAAGAAGCGCTTTGAACGTTTATTTCCAGGCCAGGTATATTAACTGTTCATGTTCACTTCTCATGTTATGAACATATGTTTGAAGCAGGGCTGAACAGTGTGAATACTTCACTCGCATTTGCGACTAAAAATAGATGTGTGCAAACTTTGAAATGTTTTTAGGAGTACATGAGTGAATAAAAAGCATTACAAAAGCAGCCCTATTTTTATTCAACAGAAAGGTTGATAACAATAATGACTAACACTGCACTGAACCAGTGCTGTTCGCTGAAAAGGTAAAAAACACGTGATCCACTCGTCAGGGCAACGGGCGCTCTAGACACCACTACCAGCAAAATGCAATTACAATGCATTATAAATGGGCTTTAATGGAAATGTTACCATGAATTCTATTACTATTGCATATAATATGCAGTAAAATAATAATGGTAACACTTTACAATAAGGTTCAATTTGTTGTATTAGTTAACTACATTACCCAGTACACTACATAAGTTAACATGAACTAACAATAAAAATACATTAACTAGGATTAATAAATGCTGTTAATGTTAATATAAACACAAACTAGCAAAATTTTAAAATAACGTTATATTTAACATTAGTTAATGCACTGAGTGCATCTACTAGGTTAGGGTTAGACCTAATCGAA